>NW_007578416.1:81037-102225 GCF_000690725.1 Stegastes partitus | reverse complement strand
GTGCAGCATGACAACATTATAAAGCCATAAATTCTGAAAATAAAAGTTGACTTTCTCAGCATATACAGCATTTTCAAAGGTGTTAAGTTGGTTAATTCAGTACCAAACGTCAACCGTTGATTGATTTGGATGAAATCTCACAGATTTGGTCAAGTTTTCCAACGGAGGAGCAATTCACAAATGACTGGACCAACTTTGTTTTCCATCTTTAACCGTTGTTCTTAAAGCTGCTGCTGATTCTTGCTGCTTTTACAGGTTCTGATGAATGTTGTAATTAGGATGCTTGTATTTTAATACAACATACGGTCAACTGATTGTGGGGTTCAGAGGGTCCATCGGTTTAAAAGATGTCCACTGTATTCCAGCCATTTCAATGATTAATCGATTATTTTTTATTGTGGTTGACGTATCAGTGAAGGAAGCTGCTGTGGTTTTGGTTTTAGAAAAGTTAAAATATGGAGCTACCATGAAGACACTGAGGAGAACTCTGCGTCCTATTGGAAGTGCCAGATGGTTTTTTACGGTTTATATCTGACACAAAGTTTCAGGCCAAAAACTTCCTGTTTGTGAACTCAAAACACAAAGTACGAGTCCATTTTTGGCTTGTTTCTGTTCACCTTGAGAAGCACTTCATGCATCAAAAACACGCCAGGAGGGAACTCAGAAAGATCTGTGCTGGTGAGGCTGAAGTGCTGTGATCCGTGAAAGAAACAATGAAGGACAACAAACTTATTCTGACCATTTATGGACATCTTGACATTAAAACTTGCTTTTAGCTTTACATAATAAATGGCATCCTTTTTCCACAGGTTTATGAGAGAGGAACCAACGTGGAGCAGTTTGTGACCCGTTTCCTGCTGAAGGAGTCGGCCAATCAGATCCAGTCTCTCCTGAGCTCCGTGGAGAGCGCCGTGGACGCCATTGATGAGCAGCACAGCCAATCAGGGTGAGCTGACGAGGGCATCGGCGGTTGTTGTGTGTGAAATTAGAAATGTGTTTGTTCATGACTGCGCACACGTGTCTTGGCTTTATGTGCAGAACTCACAGTTGAATGATGAAATGAAATGGAAACCAGGCTGTCTTTCAGGCACAGATCTGCTTTGGTTAAAACATCTGTCGCTCTCTCTCACACAGAAACTGATTTCCATCTCATTTATCACATTTCTATCACTTTAACTTCTCAGTGTCACCAGAAAACATCATTAATGCACGTTTTTGTGTTTGGTGTTCAACCTGCACTTGTCTCTGATGCTGTTGATACTTTTCACTGTAAATTTATTGTGTCTAATCTAATGTAATTATTTTATTATCATTTTATTTTACAGATTTTCCCAGTTTTGTTACATTACATGTAATAACTAGTTAAATCCCAGAGGGAAAAAAATTATTAATTTACACGTTGACTGTAGAAGGACAAAACAAGCCAAAATTGTCGATAACGTCTACATCAAAAATATATTTTTACAAATGAATAGCATGTATGTAACAACTGAAAATTTGCACACAAACTGTTATTTTAAAGATTTTTCCCCGTTTTGTCACATAACACATACCAAAGAGCAAAATCACTGCAAGTCTTTGCAAAACATTTTGTCAAAATAGCAAAAAAATTCAACATTCTCTCACTATAGTTGCCACAAATCAAATTCGATGTTATAGCCCTGGTAAAATGTCAGCTAGAGACTGTATTTTATGTAGGAAATACAAACACACCATGTACAGTCGTGACTTGACATTCTGACCCTTTATGATCCAAACACCTTGCTATCCAACAGGTTTTTTGGAAAAACAAACACAACCCATAAAAATAGCCTTAACATACCAACAGCCTTGGATTCTGACTCCGACATGACATTTTGTGTCACAAATAAGGATAACGGCATATTATCTGACTTAACAATCCAACAAATTTCCTTACCTTTGATGTCCACCAACGTGCACAAGCACAATTAGGCATGACATCCAGCAATGTGTAGTGTTCTAACAATGCAGTAGTTATTATAACAACTATAAACAATAAATATTAACAACAAATGACACTTCAAGCATCAAGTCCTTGTATCTCGACCTCCATCTTGACAATCTGACAGCTTTGCTATCCGACATAAAAGAAGGTTTTACATTTAGTGTCGGATTATCAAGTCACGACTGTATAAACATTTACATGTTGTTTTTGGTCCCTAACAGCACCTTTGTTTGAAAATTTTGCACTTTTTCCCATTTTCACTACCCAATAATTAAACACTGGGCCTCTCCTGGATCCATTCAGTCATTTGGATCTGATGGAAACCATTCCATCTGTGTTCTCATTAAATTTAATGGTTGTGGGAGTTAAATTTCTGGAGATATTGAGCCCATAAAATGGCTTCCAATACAATTTTGTGAGGGTGAAAATGCCAAAAAAAAAAATCAGGTCTGACAACATGACATTCTCAAAATTCAAGCCAAAAATGTTGACACACATTAGTTTTGGGGTCTAAATAAAGATTCTGTAGGTAGATGTATGAGCTAGTGCATAGTTAAACCCCCAAAAATAAGTTAAGCCTCTTGTTTCCACTTGTCGATGTTGTCTTGTATCGCACCTTCATTCCTCTTTTCTGTCCTCTATGATTAAACAAGTTCTCCAAAACCAAACCAAATGATTTTCTCCACTAATTCTCTCTTTTCCTTTTTGTGTCCCTACGCTTCTTCCTCTTTCTTCATCTCACTGTGCTTCAGTCACCTACCTGCCAAGGTGAGCCCACGGATGTCAGAGAGGCGCTCGGTAAACACCGTCCCCGACTATCCTCCGAACAACAGAGTCAGCGCCAGGGAGGCTGTCAGGACCATCAACACTGCTTCAGGTGACGCACGACACACTCACACTTTGATTTTTTGTCCGTCTGTCACACGCTTGTATGATTAGGGTCATATCTATCACCTTCAGCGAGTTTACAACCCTCTGGGTGAGCAGAAGTCAAGTTCTAAGTGCTGCTCAGCAGTTTTATATCTACTGTAAACACTCCTCACGGTATGTGATTTACTCTCCACTGTGAGAACCCCTCAATCAGCCACCTGCACGGGTCCGACGCTGCTTTCTGGTAGCGGGAGAGATAAATACTCCAGGCTTTGGAGAATGTGTGAGAAGGAAAGAGTGGAGGAAAATAGTAGTAGAGAGGTGGATAAATTGTTAGGCACTGATGAAGGAAAACACATCCGACTGATGTTTTTATCCAGAGGCTGGAGTCTACAAGTCAGTTTGGTAATCAGATAATGACTGGAGAGACTGCTCCACCACCATGTGTCACTCCTCCATCTCACCACCCTCGTGTAGTCTGCAACACCTACACACAAACCAACCACTGGTCTCTACTGTATTTACATACTGTGCCTGCTACCCTTTGACCGTCAGCATAAAATGTTGTATTCTATCAATCTGTTGCTGGTTTACCTTCGCAGACTCTTGCTTTGTGTTTGTAAGCCCATCGTATGCTGGAAAACACTCCAATTTCTTCAACCCTGTTCGAGTGTTTGAGTCCAGTCAGCACTGAACAGCTAGAATCTGCTCTGTCGTGTTGTTTCTTGTAGAGTTTTTGTGCATCACAGCAGCTTAAAACAGACTCCAGGTTGATTGATCGGCTGGTTATCTCTCACTTGTTTACCCAGTCGCTCGCTCTCATCCTCCACCAGCTGCTAGTTAACGCTGAACGCTCACCTCAACGCTCGGCAATTTGCACGTCGAAGCGGAGACACTTCAAAGGTTGCAGAGTCACTTAATCGCAAAGTCCGCCGCAGACGAGTCGCACAGAAAACAGTGGAGGCTCAGGTGAGAGTCTCGAAGGGCAGCCAGCTACTTCTCAGATGTTCGTATTGACAAGCTGAAGGTGAAGAGTGCTGTTTCAGGGTCGGTGCGTCGTTTAGCCTCCAGCTGCAGGGTTCGAAAAGCACAAGGTTATTCTTGACAAGTTTAAGTCGAACTGGAAACTACAGACAAACTGTGGAAAACACTGTCAGTGTCAGAGAATGCAGCTGTTCTGCATCCTTAATTTGTTACGCTGTGGATACCAGATGTTGTACAGTAAGAGAGCATAGTGAACATATTTATATCTAAAACACTGAACATATTTAGACAGCAGCACTGACTCCCTGCTACATATGGTGCTGCACATACTAGAGCTGAGTTATATGTTCTTCCACCTGTCACCGAAAGTCTAACAAGTGGTAATTGCCAAAACATTTGTGGAGGTGTTATAAAGAAAAGAAAAACAAAACTTTAACTTTGACGGCTTCATCTGTACTTCTGGCATCTGTGTGTTACTGTAACCAACCATGCTGAAGATTTAAAGTTTTGCAGAGGACTTAGATTGTGCAGCCAGGCAGCCCTGCTTGGTTTTTGCGGTGGATTATTCATTTTAACGATGCATGCATGCAAACAGGGGCTGCAGGGTGGCGCAGTTGGTTAGCACTGTTGCCTCGCACTGTTGGTTCGCGTCCCAGTGGGGGCACCGGAATCTTTCTGCTTGGAGTTTGCATGTTCTCCCCGTGCAGCGTGGGTTCTCTCCGGGTTCTCCAGCTTCCTCCCACACAGTCCAAAAACATGTTGAGGTTAATTGGTGATTCTAAATTGTTAAAGCTCTTCAAGAATGATGACGGTAATGCGATGTACGGATGCAAAAATGTGACGCAGTTTAGTGAAAAAAAATCTTTCCTGCACATAAATGTTCCTTCATGCGGAACAACAACATCTATAGACGTCCTTCTCTGTGGTCACATATGATGGAGTGCTGAGGAGGAAACTTGCACAAACAATAGAGACGCTGTCACAGCCATTATTGATTTATTGAGTGATCGGCAGCGCAGCGATTGAGCCGCTGTGGTTTAATAAACAAAGTGTTCCCCATGGCCCTCACACGGCACCGGTGTGAGTCGACCCGTCTCCTTTCACAGGTCACATCGCTCTCTGATTCGTCATAAATACCGAGGCCGCTTGTGTGTCGGCTGGGACTTCAACATAAAAAAAACAAAATGAAGCTTGTATCAGTTTGTTGCTTCAGCAGGATTTTATGTCTTCACTGATGCAATTAAGTGAAAAGAGAGCCGCTAACAGCTGCGTGCCTTCACCGCTTTTCATTCTCGCTTGTGATTCTGACAGCGAGCTACCAAAGAACAGTTCACAGTTTGTCCTATACCCAGGAGATACATCCTAATACACACTGTGTGGTGACTGGGGAAAAAAACAGGTCTTTTGTTTGCGTGAGACCTGGTATCTCGCTGATACCGCCTGCTCAAAGTGGCTGAAGTACACAAGAATATAAAGGCAGGGAACAGAGAATAGCAGTGAATTTGTGTGTAAAACAGCATTTGTAACAGTGGATCCTAAGCTAATGCACAGTATTTAATGGTTAAAACGTAAACGTGTCTAACGCTGTAAAGGGACAGAGGAGCTGTCAGTGGAAAATCCTTCACTTCCATTATTTTTTGAAGCCGTTCCCTCTTCATACTCTGGGGAATCGCTTGACATTCTGCAAATAGCTCTTATTCACTGTCTGGCAGAGTTAAATGATGGCACTTTTAAGTCTGTTCACTTAGGATTTGCCAAAATCTTTACTTTCATAATATATAATAGAGCAGAAAAGGATTCAGTGCGTCCCAATACATCGTACGCCAAGATTTCCAACTACATCCAGTTGGATTTTGCAGTTTGCAAACCAGCATGTTTTTCTGGCCATTCTTACCTCTGTGCAGGTAATGCTGTCATGGTGTACGTGAAATATTATGTCCTAGTTGTATGAACACACTATCTTGTCAGGGCTGCTGCAGTACATAGTTAAAGTAAAATGTATGTGATTTGTAGCCTTTAAAGCTTGAACCATTAGCCAGTTAGCTTAGCTTAGCATAAGGACTGGACACAGCTACACTGGCTCCGTCCATACTAAAAAAGAAATCACAGTTTAAGTGATGATTCATTGCCAGAAAAATAGTGACAGTTGACATTTTAATTGTCATTTTACGCTACGATTAGTTTTAGATTAGTTGTATTAACACCTTGGGTCGCCACCTTTTAGCTGCAAATCCAACAAAATCATCTTGGATTCCTCCTTTTTCATTAGATATAAAATCAAAATATGCCCACAGTGTTGCTGTGTTTTTTATTATCAACTACTAAATTGATGACTTTAATGTCAGTAGATGCTCCTGGTAAGGCAGTTGGTCGACATTATGAGCTAATATGAGATAAAGAAAAGGTGCCATCAAACAATAGCAGAAGAAGGAGGCACACATGGTAGAAATTGCATGGAAATAATAACAAAAATATGGCATTTATGTTAGTAGAATTGATACTAATTATTCTGCTACTTCTTAATCTTCATCTTAAATCTTGCAGTCAGGCGATAATAAATATGACAAGCCTACGTACAGCACCTCTAAGACAAAATGAACATGTTATATATCATTTTTTGAAATGTGTGCTATGCTTAAATTGAGCATTTCTTGTGTTGTTAACTAGTTTTATTGCATAGAAATCCTTCTCCTGACATTAATTAAACCCCTGAAACTCATCTGTGTTCATCAAAATGTAATATTTCGAAGATTTTTCCATTAAAATAATGCCCGAATGCATGAAAATAGCAGTCATGTAACTGTACACCTTAGTATTCTTCAGTGTGTGCAAATCTAGCATCCTGTACGTCTTTCTCCACCTGCTCGCTGCAGCCCGAGCACACCAGCTCACCCATCAAACACTGTAAAACTACCCTACACTACACAAGTTCTAATATTGGAGTAAGTCAGCCAAACATGTCTGACCTGGAAACTAATTCTGGAATAATGACACAAAAAGCACCAACATTAGTTCCTGAGGTTTGTTACGTATAGAAAACACGTACGAACATGTTTACATTTTCATTTGAGGTGGTCTTTAATGCTCATTTCGTATGAGTTATGCAAGATAAAACATTATTTAGTGGGTTTAAGAGATGCTGGTAGACAGATTTTTATTCTTTCGTTCAGCACCAGGCTTGCTGCTTTCTGTCTTGATGTGAAGCTAACTGGCTGATAGCTTCATCTGTGCTGTATAGATATAAGAGCGAAATAAATGTCAAACTCTCTTTAAATGATAGTAAAATAGTAAAGTTTTGACGCTGCAGTTTCTGGTGCATCTGTTCAGCCACAGTTTGAGCTGTAAAATGTTTCATTTACATCATGACAACACGAGGATTAGAGTCCTCTCTGGCTGCTTTATACCTTCAACTGCTAAATTATTGATTTTACCTTCCCCTGGGTGGAAAAAAAAATACTTTAGGTGAGTTGTATTTCCTTTAAATTGCTCACTCCTGGATACGCGGTCCTTGACCCTGACACACATACAGATGTGTTGATGGAGGTAATATGAGCCAGAGATGACCCAGACTCCTGACAGTGACATACCAGTCCAATAAAGCCGAGTCAGAGTGCTGCTGGGTAATAAAGTGGCCTCTGGTGGGTACAGTATGTGACGACACCGATGCAGCCGAGCTACAAATCCACTTCACCTATTTATATCCAAGTGCAAAAACATACCAAGTGCACTGTAACTTAAACACATCCGTATAAACATAAACCAACATAAACAACTGCAAAAACCTGAAATAAAAAAAATCCTCTGATATAAATTAAAAAAAGATGTGAAAGGACATTATGATCAGAAAGCTCCTTTGGTGAACCATCTTAGTTAATGAACAGAGTCTGCACTAAAAGCAAAAAAATTATAGCATTTTGCCTTATTTCATCTCGTTTTTTTCCTTCTTCCTCTGTTGCTCTCATTGAAAATTGATGTTCAAAGCCCTGTTCAAAGTGCATATTATATATAATTCTGTGGCTCTTTAAAAATAAATGGAAAAAAGAAAAAACACAAAATCATCCGGCAGAAAAACAATCTCAATAAGGAAGGATCTTTGCTTCGCCAAAACAGCGCGGGACACCGAAGACAATCTCGTTTGTCTTCTCAGGCATCAAACCGCAGAAAGACTAGCAGGTAGATGACATTCACAAGTTTCTGTGGCAGTGACGGGAACCGCTCTGATCTGTGGGAATTAAAAAAGTTTCTCGCAGTTCTTCGGTTCCATTCTTGCACAGAAGGAAAAAAATCGATTCATGACTTGTACAGAGGTGACATCTCAAAGTGACTGATGCTGTAGCTCTTCCTCTTTGAGTGTCCAAACATCAGTCGGCTGTTAGGAGACGGTATCCCCGGATATATTTGAGTTACAGCAAAGAGAAAAGGCCACTGCAGACACAGGACTGAGGATATTCAGCTGCAAATTGAACACAGATTTCAGTTTATATTTATCCTTTGTACAGCTGGTCACCTCCTGTGCATCATCTGTTGAGGACTATTTTCATTAAAAATCTCCTTTTTTACCTTGTTGACATGCCCGTATAGTATTTTTATATCCAGAAAGACACATCATGAGCACAAGCAGCAGTATTTCTGCTTTGAAACTGCAGTACGTCATTAACCACTGCAAAAACACAAATTCTAACTTCTGATTTCATCTAAAGCCAAAATGTTTCCGGACATTTTCTGTTTTCTTCCGGTTTTCTTTTGGACAAATTTTTTATTGCAATGTAAAGTTTGGTACCTCAACGGAAACAACACAACATGAAGTAGAGAGAACTCAAAAATGTCTTCTGTGCAGCGTGACACAGCTATAATGCCTTTAGTCATTAAATAAAGGGATTAAAAGTTAAATTTCTGTATTTATTTTACAAAAGTGGAAGGAACCATGAATCAACATGTACAACATTTTCCCAAGTACCTTGTCTCGACATGCTACAGATAATTTGCTACCCACATTTTCAATTTGTGTCATGTGTATTGCAGCTGACTCCCTAATGGGTTCACAGTTACACTGAGGAGCACATCATTTCTTTTCTATTTCTTTTTTTTTTTTAACAGAATTTTTGTTAAAGTAAACAGTTTACAGGAAACGTGTAGAATTAGGTGATTGTGCTGAGATTTAATGATTTTAAGCTTCAATTTGGTTAATTGTCCTGATGGAATGACACATCCCAGATTAGTAGTTCAAGGATCATCTGAAAGGTAAAAATCTGACAATTTTTCTAGTTTTTATCGTTCCAGCGTCTGATAAATGGTGTAATTTTTGCTTATTTTTTTTCTTTTGTAAGACGACATGCATATTAAACCAGCCAGCAGGTTTTAGAGTTCAGAGAATTAACTTTGGTGCACTTTGATGAGTTTTTAGGAATCAATCAATGATTGAACAGGGACTTTAAACTCGTCATTTTGCCTCCAAACCCTCATAGTTGCCAGATTCATCTGAGTCGCTGTGAGGTTCGGTGCCTTTCTTCAGGACATAGCAGCAGCCAGCAAACAGCGTTACAGATGGTGGCTCTCAGGAGGTGGACAAGTTCAACATCAGGCCAAATCACACCATCGCTGTGCAGGGAAAGTGCTCATAAAAGATATCTTGGTCCTCATTTCAGCAAACATTTGCATCTGAGCGACTCATCATCGGGTTTGATTTCAGCCCAAACCGTCGTCACATTAACAGCTATTCAGCAGCAGAGCGGCTGGACGGAGGCAGCAGCTGAAGGAGAAAACGCTGCTTGATTGCAGCATGTCTCAGCTCGTTCCACTCAATGTACAGCCTCCATGTTCTGATAAAGACATTTTCTAATATTGAACCAAATTGGTGGAGCCTGGTTTTCATCTGCAGCCAGTTAGTCAGTTTTACAGTCGGTCAGACTGAACTGTGCAGTCTGCTTCACGAGTAGCCTCATTTTCACATCCTCTAACGCAGCTTTTCATCCAGATGTGGCCTGTTTAATTTCACAAGAAATTAAAGAGATAAAATGTCTGGAGTTGATTCCAAGTGCTGGATGTGGATTTGGTAGCTGTTCATTAGAGATCTTAATGTGTAGTCCAACAAGGAGGCCAACATCAGGATGGAAAACATCTATCAGAGAGATGGAGGAAACCTTTGGATGGTCCTAATCAATAGTTTAAAAAAACAACAACTATGGAACGTACTGGTGAGTTCAGCAACACCAAAAACACAGAAAATGTCTAAAGTGGGTGATTTAAGAATTCTTTTCTGAACATCTAACTACATCCAAAGTTCAACTCCGGCTGGATTTCCGATCACAAGGCCGATAGTTCACTCAAATTCACCTATTGCACAATATTCTTTTGATTCAATTCTCTTCTCTTGGTCTTCAGGGAAAACACATTATTTTACTGCGTAGTATTAAAAAAGACATGTATATCTGTCTGGAATAATGTAGGGAAATTACAATTATATTCATAGAAATTAGTACTTCTACAACAGTACGTACACATTTTATACATTTCTCAATAGTATATGATAAATATGTGCAGAAAGAAGTGTTTTTGTTGTTGTTGTTGTTGTTGAAGCAGAGCTTCCTGTGACCGTGAAGAACAGAGCAGAGATTGTACATCAACACTTTGCAGACTACTCTAGTTCTTTTTCCATATTTATTAGTAACAACCAGGAAATTTGTCCACTTGTCAGACTTGCTTTAGCTTTGCTTTAGTCTTGTTAACACCTGCTTCTATCTTCTTTTCTTTGCCTCCATCCTTCTGGTTGTGTTATGTCCCACAACCTGCAGCTTAAATTTGCATTTGCAAGGTTTGCATTGGGTTTTGCAGCATCCCACTCCCAAAGCAGTCCTCTAGCAGGTGAATTAGTGTTAAAGTCTGCCATCAAGAGACAGATTTACCTCCAGATGAAAACCGCTGTGACACCCGAGAACAGAAAGGACACACTAGACTTTACTAGAAAACAGCTAAAAACACCAGACCAGTTCTGGAACAAGATGGACAGATGGGAGCGAGAAATTTGTACCAGAATGATGAGACGCGTCTGGAAGGGCTCATGATTGAAACCAGACTGCACAACCTGTCAAACATGGTGGAGGCAGTGCTACGCTCTGGGCATCCATGGTAGAACTGGGCGTTTACTGATGATGTGGCTGCTGATAGAAGCAACAGGATGAATTCTGGACAGTACCGAGCTGTAGTTTCTGATTTGATTCAGGCAAATGCTGTAAAAATTATGCTTAGACTGACTTTATTAATCCCAGAGGGAAATTCAGTAATGCAACGGATTAATAATGACCCAAAAGACACAGCGAAAGCCACCAAAGACCTCTTGAAGGCAAAGAAATAAAGTAAATTATGGCAGAATCAGCTGACCTCAACCCAACTGAGCTGCTTTTTGGTCACTGAAGACAGAACTGAGGGCAGATAAACCCATAGACAAGCAGCAGCTGAAGGCAGCTGCAGTGAAGGCCTGGAAGGAAGCTCAGTATTTAGTGATGTCCGTTGGTTTCCGACTTCAGACACTCAACTGCTGCAAAGGATTTGCATGCAATTATTAAAAAATAATTTGTATGTTTATGAATTTTAATAATTAGCTTTCCCAATTACTTTAGAGCCTGTGAGAGCAGAGGGACTATATATCTAAATAAAATGGCTGTAATTCTTAAATGGTTAAAGAATTTTTGTTAAGCTTGTGGAATTAAAGCTCACATCTCTTTGTTTCAAAGCCATTGTGGTGGTGTGCAGATGCAAAATTAAGAAAACCGGGTCACTGTCCAGATAATTATGCATCCAACTGCTGGGTTCTGTTTCATTATTAATATTATGCAAACTGAGAGATGCAACTAAAACATGAGTGTGTTGATCAGCTGAGGTACAACTAAGAATGTGCTTCAATTTTATTTAAAAAAGTCCATCTGAAAAAAAGGAATTTAGGTCAAGGATGTTTTGCTAATTATTTTTAATCTGAGATAATATTGTGGATATATGAAACTTTTATTCACATATTAATACATTCATGCACCACTCAGGTTTTTCCAAAGAAGTAATAAGATAATCACGCTTTAATTTAACCCCTTCTGCCAAATGACAATTTATAATAATAGTAACATAAACCTATGAATTGTTTTAAATGTATTGTAGCTGCAAGTCTGTGGATAAGAGGACACTTAAGTATTTATTAGTTTATTTATCAGCAATTCTAAATTCTTCTGAAGAAATAGTGGATTTCAAAAAAAAAAAAAAAAAACACGTATAAGTAAGCGCCAGTTATTTCTAACAATTTGTGTGTAATAAAACAGCATGAATCGATTTTTACAAAATGCTTTTTAATAAACTGTCATGGGCAAAGTCAGATTTAAAACTGTTTACAAAAGTGCCTAAAAATTCACAAGCAGAAGAAAAATATGTTTCTAAATATATTATAGAATAGAATAGAATAGAATAGAATAGAACAGAATAGAATAGAACAGAAGATGTAAATTCCCATGGTGAGGGATCAGTAAACTTTATTTTAACTTAACTTGATCTTAGCTTATCTTAACACATCTTATCTTAATATACAACAAATACAACTAATAAATACAGGTAGTGCTTCATGCTTCATATAAAAGTGAACTGTTATATTGTCAATCATACGTTGCATCATTTTCACTCCACAGGAGGTGGAATAATTGTGACATACATAGGCATCAATGAGCCGTTTCCCTTTAATATATTAACTTTGATGCATTCTGACTCTAAAACCAGGTAGACATGTAAAACCAGCCTGTTCTTCAGCCTCAGGACTTCCATTTTTCTCTCATCTCAGTCGTCTCCTCCGTCCTCCCACCTCCCTTCTATACTGCAGCCTGTAAAGCAGCACCGACAGCTCCGGTCCTTGA
Organism: Stegastes partitus; assembly: GCF_000690725.1. NCBI lineage: Eukaryota > Metazoa > Chordata > Actinopteri > Pomacentridae > Stegastes > Stegastes partitus. The sequence goes on along the minus strand of NW_007578416.1, from coordinate 89,520 downwards.
TGTCAGCCGCACTTTGTCTCCCGTCAGGACAAGTCGATTGATTAATGACTCCCAAATCCTTTCTCCCCCCTCCTCCGACTTATAGCTACCCGCTGTCTCATGAAGCCGTCTTGAAGTTTTGTTATCGCGTCTTTCATCGCCCATAGCGCCACATATGGGGAGACGTTTTTTTCTGTGAATTGATCTACTGAGCAGAGATGGAGGGGAGAGAAGACAAAGAAAAACAGAGCGAGGAAAAAAAAAAGAATAGCGGGGAAAAAGTATAAGAAGCTAAAAATATCCAACTTTAAGTCGAGCAGCTATATTGTGCGCAACGCTTCAGTGCACCTCAGCTTTAAGTGCACCTGTCACTTTAGTGGAATCAACTGCTGCTTATTATTCAGTTCTTTTTCACACACAGTCCTTTCTATACAGTACGTGTCCCAGCTTGTAGATTATGTGACAGTATATTCTCAAGAGAGACATTTTCTTGTGTGCCTTAATTGAAAGTTCATTAAACCCTGCAGACCTTACAGGCGATCCATGTTGAAGGGAGGTTTTACATTCGATCTGTTCAACTCCGACCTCCGTTTTTCCTCAGAATTAACTGCGTGTGTCATTAAATTATTAGTTTAATCATTACTTTGTATGTTCAGGGCAGGACAGAGCCATTAAAGTTAACCTAAACATTGACAGGATCCAGTTCACCGCCTCAATACAGTAGATAAATAATACACGGTGGATGTGGTAGTTGTAAACTTGAAGCTACCATCCGTTCGTCCATTTTCTTCCGTTTATCCGAGGTTTTGGCCGCAAGAGAAGCAGAATATTCCAAGTGTTCCCGGGCCAGATGAGATATATAATCCCTCCAGTGAGTCCTGGGTTTACCCCCGTCTCCTCCCAGTTGCCCGAAGGAATTCGTCCATGAGGCATCCTGATCAGATGCTGGATCACCTCAACTGGCTCCTTTTGATGCCAAGGAGCACTGACTCCACTCTGAGCTCCCTTAAGATGTCCAAGCTCCTCGTCCTGTTTCTAAGCTGAAACTCATTTCGGCTGTTTGTATCTATGATTTTATCTTCCGGTCACTGCACAGAACTCATGGCAATAGATGAGAGCTTGAACAAAGAGAGTTTTGCCTTCCACCTCAGCTCCCTCTTCACCATGACAGTCCAGTACAGTGCCTACATTACTGCTGGCACTGCTCCAGTCCATCTGTCCGTATCATGCTTTATTCTTTACCGTCACTCGTGAACAAGATCCGGAGAAACTTGAACTCTTTCCTCGCCCAAACCCAGACAGCTTCCAACAGTGAAACATGGCCTCAGACTTGGAGGTGCTGGTTCAAATCCCGGCTGCTTCACACTCAGACTCAACTAAATGCACGCTAAAGGCTGCGTCCTGATGAAACAAACAGAATCGCATCATCTGCAAAAAGACAAGACGCCACCCTGAGGTTCTCAAACTCTCCTCATTGTAGCTTCACCTTGAGATCCTGTTCATGAACATCACCAACAGAACCAATGATGAGGGGCTACCTTGTGGAAGTTCAAGGTTTCTAAGCTACTGTAGTGAATCTTAAATATGTTCTTTGGATGTAGTGCCCCATATAAACGTAGGTTTTGATGCCGGGTGATTTCACCTAAAACCATGAACATTTTCTCATTTCCCTTGGGGAGGTCACTACTTATGACACTAAACATGATTGGTCCTTATAAAAGTAGAGTCTCAAAGCTTATTTGACAAAAATCTGTGCAACTTTCTGCGATTTCTGAAACAAAAATGTGTATTTGACTATATTTTACAACGATTTAATTATGCCTTCTTAAATATGTTTTTGTGTAATTTCTTTTTAAACATTTTTTTAATTTCTTGTATAGTACAATACAACAGACAACAGAAAATGATGGCTCTGGACATTTATTTAACAAATAAATACCAAGAACACTTTACTTTTTACAAAGCTTTGAGTTATTTTGAGTCTTTTCACAGAAACATCTTCACTCTATGTCATTTTTAGTCATGTTAATTGGTTCAAACCGTGTTCACAAATATATGTGAACTTTTGTTCCAACTGTAAATAGACTGAAGTGATTAAATTCAACGTAAGGCCGTTAATTTTTAATTGAACCTTTATTTCTGTGGTCTTTATTAAAATCAGGCCATTACACAAGATCTATATTTACCATGTATCACTGACGCCATATACTGTAGTACCTTATTGTTCTTGGACTCTATATTTTACTAATATTTTCATGCTGTCAAATATACACCAGTAGACTGAGTTAACACCATATTTAATGCATTTATTTGCGCAAATCCAGCTGTGCCAAACATTGTGCAGCTGTAATGGAGAGAAAAGGGAGCAGCCATATGTTTTCCAATCTGCTGAGACAGATGTCTGTACAAACACACTAACTGCTAATTTATACCAGTAAGATATAATAAATTACCGACTGTTTCCGGATAGGAATGTGAATCCTCTCATTAACTGCGTCTGACGTCCTAAACAGCCACTTACATGTAACTTATTCTTATCTGCTGTCAGAGTAGCAGCGGGAGTGCCATCGGCATGAAATATCAAATGTTCTGAACCACTGGGAAGATGCATTTATCCGTGACAGGACGTCTCTGGTGCTGATAAGGCTGGAAATGGGCTTTGAGTGGGTGGAAGTGGACGAGTGGGTCAGGGTGCAGAAGAAAGGCGAGGACCTTTTACGTCTTCTTGGTAATGTGCATAAGTGTTGTCTCGCTGCTCTGTTTGGTGTAATCCAACTCCATTATTATTTTGCATCCTAAACAGCAGCGATCTGGCAGCTTCTTACAGCAAAACACAATCTGCTGCTGTGGAGAAAGAGGTGATCTTACATAAATATAGTTTTAGGGGAAAAAAAAAAAGGTTATTTAGTGTAAACTCAGATTTCAATGAGGGAAGGATTAATACCTCCCTACCCACGCTGTTTGACTGACAACTAATCTGTGAGCAGAACAATGCAGGACTCTCCCAGCAGTAAGTGATTAGTTCCACAACACAATGTTAGCAAACCTTTGTTTGTGTCGCCTTTGTCCTCCGCTGGGCTTTGCTTTCCCTCTCAGCTGTTCCTGGCTTTGAGTCCAGCTTGAATATGTCATTTTATTTCTGTTTTTTTTTTTTTTTTAAATTTGGTTTTGGACATGGCAGCGCATTCAGAATTTATCAGTGTCCAGGGAACCTGCCGAGCTCAAACCTGCCGCCATTCAACATTCAGATAATATTCTACATGCCAAGCAAGTTTACCTTAAATAGCAAGTGAGCTCAAGGATGAACAGGATCTACACATTTCTCGTGGAAAACACGATGAAAAGTAATCACACATGTACGATTCAAGATATGTTGGACTTTATTGACAAGTAGGAGATTCTTAAAGTTACAGGCAACTAATGCAGTGTTACAAATAATGTGGCTGCGATTACACTTTAGTCCGATGTTCTTATTTAGCTAATCCAATGAATGGAGAATTGTCTTATAGTGTAATTGTGTCTTTTGCAGAACAATGGTCAGAAATTACAAACAAAAATAGATCTATTCTGTCAATGGTTGTTGATTTAACACCTAAAAACTGGACTCTGTGTATCAAAGTTAAATATTTAGAAGATTATTTGTAAAACGAACACCTTCAAAATGGTTCAGATGTATCTCTACACTATTGCATCCTTAGAATATGCAGATCTATAAAGTCCCTGCCTCTTTGTACATCCTCCTGCTGTCACCCACCTGCAGCTCAAGCACACCAGCTCACCTACATGTTGGAAAGAGAAACCAACTCTGAAGAAGAAGGGTAATACAGAATGCTAACACCCTGCAAGCTAACAGGATGGGTTCTTCTGGTTCCTTACGGACGAAACCTTAGAGATCCAAATCTGTGTTTTTGAGACTATTATTGATAGGCTGCAAGTGGAAATAAAAAATCAACTATCTTAAGCAGGGCCAAGGTCACCAAACTCAACAGTTTTTCACATTGTGTAGTAGCTTTAGCAAACAGTGTAATGGATTGCTGTGTCTGAGTAGTCCTACGGTTAGGTTTGTAATTTTCTGCAGTTTTATTTGCAGTATTTGCACGTAGCTTTGTTCTGTTAGGTTTTTGTGTTTGCTGAAGATGAAGTGGAGCCACACAACCAACAAGACGTCTTGTTTGTGTACCAGCTCTTCCTCGTTTTTGGGGGATTAATCGCTTAGCCATAGTAAATAGTAAACTAGTTAGCTACAAGCGCCAATGTTTGCGACTTACTCATCATTCACCATGCTGTTGACTGTTTGCTCTGCTCATGAAATGTCTTCAAGCATGTAATACTAAAAAAAAATTATTTTCTACTGAAGGAACTTGTGTCTTCGGGATCTTTATGGGTCTGCTGAGACTTCAGGATGTGTTCATATTTAATGTTGTTGCATTCTGTTCCTCTGGACTCCAGGTCTGTTTGACATTATGTGTAAAACTCGAGTAGATCCAACAGTGGTGGTCATGATCCCTGTTTGGAAAATGAAGGTTCAGAGAGCAGAGGTGCAACTCATCTCAGAGAGCACAGATTATAGTATATTAACAATGTTAACAGTAGAAGCTTTGGCAACGGATAAGCAATCCTTATTAGCAGAAATAACGAGTGGATTAGTCGTGCTGTTAATAACACAAAACCTAGCCGTATCTTACCAACTCTCTTGGCAGAACGGATGACTGATCTGCATCATGGCCATGCAGAAGGGAAAAGGTTCCTAATATTACAGCAGATAAGATGCCAATTAACACTAACAATTAACATTTCCACTTAGCTGTGAAATCAGTGCCAATCAGGGCTGGTTCTTCCGGTCGTGCCAACAAGCATCATCAGACAAAAACTAATTATCTTCTGTCTACAGCTGCTTTTATCTGGATCTAACAGTCGTATTATGCAAATAGTTTTACCTTTACGCTATAGAAATAGCAAAGGTAGGTTTTTATGAAACTTTATTGTTTCTTTTATTATAGTAATTGTGACCAACGCATGTTGTGTAATGAGGCATTTGCACCACAGGCAATGCTACGGTATTGTATTTTCCAATGTTTTTGCTGTTATGTCGAATATACTGGTCTATATTTGGAAACTAGACGAGTAGAATAGACTCGTAATTTGCGGATGTATTTTAAATGTATCCTTTGGGCTAAATTCAGTTATAATATAGGAGCTGAAATCTCTATTTGGCATAGGGACAGCTGCTCTGTGTGATTTTCACAGTTTTTTTTTTTTTAAAAGCTATTTCAACCAGTAAAAAGAGCTGGATTGGTTATAGTCTGAGGTGCTGAGAAGGTGAAATAGTCCTGAGACAGAGGGTTGATAGCTAAAGATTGCTTTCAGACTGTTTTACCCAGGTAAAAACAGCTGTGGCTGTATATAAACTGGGCAGCACAGCTTTAATAAGCAGCACAAGGTCCCACGGGTCCGTTTTTGGCACAACACTGGTATTTCTTGGGTCTACATGGGTCCTTGGGGAGTACAGTTCTGGGTTTGTTTGGGTTCAGGCCTGAATTTTCGGATGAAGAGTCTGTTTGCATACATGCATGTTAAGGAATTGGGGTTTTAGTTGGCGATGTAAACATTATTTGCTGAAAGTAGATGTCCTCTGCAGTTTTTTTGATGTACAAACCAAAACTATCACACCTTCAACACACAACTTCCAGCTTTGGCGATGACCTTCAGTCAGGTCCAAAAAGTTTCTTGGCTATGCAGCTAAAACGGTGGCCTAGCTTCTGTTACTGGCGTAAACTGTGTCCAACCAAAGAAGAACAGAAAAGAACAAGACTGAACAAACATTTGAACCTCATCCGCTCAATTAAAAAGACGGTGTAACAACTGTGGACCATTTTCCATGATTCATGTCGACACATTTTAAATAGTGGCTGACACAGAATGGAAAGTTAAATTAGGTGAAAGTGGAATAACTCAAATCAGGTCTAATTGAGTAGAAAGTCAATAGAGACTCCCCCCCAACCCTTCAACCCGCTGCTAGATTCGAAAGCTGTAATTCTTCACACACTTCTATAATTGACCGGGCCACTTATTTTCTAAGTCCATGGAAATGACCACTGGGCTTTTATCTCCGACTGTCTCCATGGCTACAGACCATGGTTTAGCTGATGAGTGTGTGCATGTGCATGTGTGTGTGTGTTTAGGATGGAGGGAGGTAGCTCCTAATTGACTGGCTGTTAAAGCTTTTAATGAAGAGTGGGCAGCCCACTCTCCAATTAGCTGTGAGGGGGCCATCAGGGGATGAAAAGAGGCCAACAGCTCGGAGGGGGTGGGAAGAAGAAGACGAAGGGATGGATCCGAGGGAGGAAACCGAGGGGCATGAAGGTGATAAGAGGCATTCGACTAAAGTGGGGTAAATGAGAGGGAAAGACGATTTTTCAGTGCTGCCTTACACATTTTTAATTGTCCGAACACTCACGCAAAATCATCAACAAAGGCGGCGAGGGTGAATTTTCCAGTTCTCGGCCGCGCAGGAGCTGATGAACACTTGACATTAGGCCATTGTGGACGCTGTTTTAAATACTCTGCATAATTACAGTAAACACATTAGAGCATCAGAGTGAAGTAAAGAGGCTCTGCACTGTTTATTCTGCATGACCGAACATGTTGGACTGTTGTACGTCACAGAAGAAGAACTCAGCGTAGCAAACCAATGCAGAAAATGAATGCACGCAGAAGAGTATCGTGAACGTAAACCAAAGAGGAGGAGAGCCGGGATCCATGTGAGGCTACAGGCTCACCCCTCCGGACCACCGGTACCATCGCTCCTACTCTCCAATGTCCGCTTCCTCGACAGCAAGCTGGACGAGCTACGTTTGCTGAGAGAAACCCGCAGAGAGTGGAGGGACTGCTGTGAGTTTGCTTTAACAGAAACATGGCTCCATGACAACATCCCAGACGGCCGTACAGCTGGAGGAGATGATGTCGCGCCGGGCGGACAGACAGGCAGACAGCTCTGAGCAGCATCTGCGGCTTCACCATCGTCTCACCATCAAGTGTGTCTTTGTGTCCCTGAAGACCTACCAGGACCTGAAGAGGTTCACCATGTTCAATGGACGCAGCGCCCCCTTCAGGAGACAGCAAGAGTGAACGTTTGGTGTCTTATCCCAGACGTGCATTCTGCAAAACTGACAAATTAAATGATCTGAAGAGACGCTCTCTCATCTTGCCTGTGCTACTGTGTATGTACAGCAAAATGACAATCAACTTGATTTGATTTTTTTTTTTTTTTTGATTTGATGAAATAGCAAAACTAAGACATATAGATACGAGTGGCAAATTAAAGGAAATCCTGACCCCTTGGCTCCTCCAATGAGACGATCCAGTGGCCTTGCTATGGCCCCTTAGAGAGAAGGGTCACTGCAGATCAATACAAAGTTGTACCGAGCGATGAAGCATGTCTATCCCGATGACAGTGCCCCCCATCCATAAAGCCCCAAGGGGTCACTGAATGATTAGTAAGTGTGAAAATGATTTCATGCTATGACCTTCACAGTCACCAGATCGCAGCCCAATTGAAGTAGTATCATCATTAGTATTATCTTATCCCGGGCCCAGGGAAGGCTGTCAGCTGGCCTGAATTGTACTCCTATATGAGACTTATTGTTATCCTTGTGTTAGAGATTTTGCATTCGTCAGTACACAAAGAGGTTTGTATGGTGTAAATTTTTGTCATCTATCCAAGTCCACATGCAGCCCCAACTTGTGTGTTTCGTCACAAAGAATATATACTGTATATATAGATGGATGTACAAAGCAATAATTTCTAAAGTGATCACTGACATGAAAGACTGACTTAGATTTTTTAGAAAGAAGTGGACACACAAGAGTCCACCGTTGTGTTTGCCCATCCAACCACCCTGACCTCCTCTCTGAGTGGACTTTGTGGTTTTAAAACATCATCAGTCTACTTTCTCCATGGCTTCCAATAGTCAACAGTCATATTTCCTACAGTAGAAGGAGTTAACTTCCATGTAAACCATGGACTGTATACAAAGGTGGACATCACCCACAGGTTTCCCAAACAGCATCTTTGAAAGTCAGTTCCAGTTGTCACCATCTCAGCAATGCCTAACTCCTTTTAACTCCCAACTAATCCCAAAATGAGCCAAGCGTTTGACATGATTGGTGCAAAGACGGGTCATGCAAACATCTCTGTGTCATAGACTGTTCTGTGAAGGCACCCACTAGTCAGTCAAAGTGGCCACGCCCTTAATTATGTACAACTTTAAAGCTTAATACATTTTTAAAGGGTGAGTTATATAAAAAATCACTCCCCATACAGTTGTCATGAATTATTCAATTAGCTATAGAGACTTTCTGTTCAGGCTGTATGCATGTTTATTTCTGCTGTAAAGTTGGACATTTTAGCTTTAGGGATTGACTCGCTTTAGGAGTCGACCTCCAGTGGCCATTCAGGAAACTGCACTTTTTGGCCTTTCCGCAATTGTTTCAGTTTTTAGCCC
>NW_007578416.1:69122-80774 GCF_000690725.1 Stegastes partitus | reverse complement strand
TTCAGGAAACTGCACTTTTTGGCCTTTCCACAATTGTTTCAGTTTTTAGCCCGTCAGGTTTCCGCTTAACATAAACATGCTCTTGAGGAAGTGGGGTTTCACTCGCTAACCACGCTAATACAACCTTTTTTAGGCTGTTCCAACAATATTATACCAGCCAATAGTAGTTCACACATAAAGTGTGTAAATAATCTTAAAGGGAAACCGTATTATTTTTATTAAACGTTATGATGAAGATACGTGCTAAGTGGGATATTTTTGGAATTGAAAATCAAATTGTCACTGCTTTATGATGGACTAACTGAAAAAACAACATAAGTTGACCCAAAGGGATTTCCAGTTGAGTAAGATGCATAAAAAATACAACTATAAAGGGAATACAAGTTAAAAGCAGGACTATGAGAATTCACAAAACATTACAGCCAAATAAACATGATAACTGAGGTAGGACTGAGGTAAAACAGATGAATTAAAGACATAACACATAAAAGACGAGCTTAAAACAGTGGCAAATGAACTGAAATTACAGTAGAAATTAAAGTGGGTATGTAACGTTGACACTGTCTCCAACTGACCTTAGTCCTAGTTTGGAGTTTCTGTACTGTGGATCTACTATCGGCCAACATATCTTCAATATGTGGCTTCTCGATCAAACTGCTTAGTCTTGTGGGATACCAGTATCAGTTCATCTTCTTTGATCAGGGAAATTATTCTGGTGCTTTACACTGATTAATAGTATTTATGTTAAGCGTGCTATGTAACATCAATTCTGTACCACCAATTAAAACTGTAGCCCAGAAGGCTTAATCCTGTTCGGATTTAAGGATTTTCGTCCCATCTTTTAACACACGTGTACATAATGTGTGGTAATGTCGCTCTATTATGTTCTGCAGTTAAAGTGACATAATAAAGACAGTCAAAGCACATGATGGACGTGCTCTTATACCCCACTGGAGCCTTTCTTGCTGAGAAATAAACATTATGTACCAAAGTGAAATATTACTTGTAAGACGTAAGCTAATTAGAAGGAGCCCTGTGTGACTGGGCATCTTAAAATCACACTGGAATAGGAGCCAATTAAAGAGAGCACCTCAAAGGAGCTGGCTTCCCATCCGTCCATTTCTCTACTGTCTTTGAACGAGCTAAGTTCCTTCCGATAAACACATATAATTGCCTATTTATCAGCGTCTTTGAAACTCCCGCTTTACATGAAATATTCATGATGAAACGCCGAAAAGTGAGAATGAAAAGAGCAAAGACGACGTGGCGTTGGGCGGTGTGGTTCTTTATGTTTACTGTGCAGGGCCTGCTCGGTGGAGCTGTGCTTCTGTTGTACTCACTGCAGTTTCTCAGCCATACATGAGGCATCAGGAATCACAGTCCCGTACATCACCATCTGTGTCCGCCACAGGCTGCTGTATTATTGAGGATGATGTAAATGATTCAGCTAACACGGTGTGATAGCGTGATGGCTAAAACAGAAGCAGACCGACTGTATATTCATGGATGAGCTGATTATTCTGAGGTGTAGAAGACGTCAGCGGTACACTGGTGCTGAGAGAAAGTGCATCATCTGGTGAAATTGCAATTGTCCGAATAGCCTCAGTATGTGGTTCTTACAAAGCAGAGATAAGTGATGATGCAATGTTGCATCAGCTGTTACTTCCAGCTGTGTAAGCTCACTCTGCAAGAGCTGCAGTCTTTCCCTGCTTGTGTCTGGATGAAGCCTGGTGATCGTCTCCTTTTGTTTTCCTCTTTAAATGATAAAATGAAGCAACATCTTCGTCGTTGTCACCAAATCTGGGGAATAAAGGTTGCAAATAAAGTATTTTGAGAGCACCAGACAAATATTAGCTTTGTCTTAACCCTCTTAAACCTTTTTCCTACTGTCAAATGTTTACCCAGTGAGGGCTTTTGTTCTCCTGCACCTCCATCAAAACAACACAAACATGGCTAGTAGTACAGAGAACTCATTTCTTGTGCATCATAACTCTGTTAACCACAAATTCTAAAAACACAGAAAAGGAAACATGACTTTCTTTGATTATTTATTTTGCAAAAATTGAAAAAAATTGGCATCAACGTGTTCTGCATCTAAGTTCTTAAAGGTGTTAAAAAAATGATGACTCCACATACTATTTTACTACTTACATTATGTCCTGTACTTGTCTCCTATCTGCTCCATGTGAACACTGCCTACAGTTCAGCTAAAAAGTCCTTGAATTTTTGCTGCATGACTTTTTGACACAGCTGAGTCACTAGTAGCTTTCTGATTCTGTTAAAAGCACTTTTTTTTTTCTTTTTTACAGCATCTGGGTGGAACAAACAGCATATTTTTGGCACATTTTTAAATGAGAATAAAACAATTTTGATCATGATTGGCATTTCACTGATGATTAGTGAGAGCAATAGTGGGAAGCTGAAAATCTGCCAATTATTTAAGTTTTTTTACTTTGTGGCTCTCATAATTAATGTAATATTAGCGATTTTTTTTAATGTATTTTTTATTTTTCCTTTATTTAACCAGGTAGGTTAATTGAGAACAGGTTCTCATTTACAATAACGACCTGGCCAAGAGATAACATGCCTTTCAAACCTGCCAGTGGGGTTTGGGGTTCAGTAGGATAATTACTGGATTAACAAATATCCTGTTTGTGATGCTGGTCATTAGTGTTACATCGTGATAAAGGGTTGCAAGTGATGCACGTTCACAAGTAGCAATCACATGACAAGCTGCAATTGGGCTTGTGAAATATGATGTTTAGTATGTGTACGATACATCTGAATAAAAGCAATCCAGGTGCGTCAGATCTGATTACAAACCAGAAACCGGTGAAGCAAGTTAATGTAAATTTACACTGTTTCCTGTGTTTCTCTGTTGCAGGTGCAGTGGAGGTGAGGAAAGAAGGTCTGGAGGCTCAAATCAACCGCCTGGCTGAACTGATCGGACGACTGGAGAATAAGGTAAGGAATGCAAACACACACACACACACACACACACACACACACACACACACACACACACACACATCTCAAGCTTGTTTTGGTCACTTAGGAAGAGATTGCATTGATTTACATTAATTCCTTTTGGGATTGTTGTAGCTAAACCCGCTGCAATCCTCACCCCAACCCTTGATCAAAGCTCCTGTCTTAAAGGATAATCCCAGCAGCGTTCAGCATTTTTCTTATTGTCAGCAAATACTGCGAAGAGATTTGTCTTATCTCCGAAAACTATTAAAAACACATCAGTGAGGCTCACCATTACATTGTGTGACTTGCTCTTCATTACCATAAACTTGGGCTCTGTAGTGGATTTTGAGTCAATCCCACGTTTACCACACTGCTGCAGAAATAACACATAAGCTGTCTGATCATCTGCAGATAAAAGCAGTCCTCAATAGTTTCACTTTTTTTGTAACTTTGCCTAAAACTAACAGTGTCCAGATATGTCAAGAAGTTAATGAGCCTTGTGTAATTGTCGCCAATTTAAAAATTCACTTTTCTCATAGAACGAGCCTGCTGTTAGTGATTTCTAGCAGTTTTAGTTTGGGACCATTAAATGTCAAGCACCCTTATTTAAAGGTTACAGTTTCCAGAGCTGAGAGCTCTCATTTGATTTAATCATTTTTAGATATCCTAAAGAGGAAAATTCCTTCTAATTTATTCATCATCTCATGACCGCTCAACCGTCATGAGATGAACCGACGTTCCTGAAGCTGAGCATATCTCCCCTTTATCTCGTAGAACCAAGGTTTCTGTCCTCCACATCAAAGGTTTGTCCCCATAATGTCGGTGTGAATAGAAAAGTTCTTTACCTTGTTAACATGTCTGTATGGTGTGTTTTTATATGTCAGATGACACATCATGAGCAAGTCAAAACCATAGCTGAGCATTTCCACCTTGAAGCTGCAGTGTACCGATGACAGTCTCACAAAGACAGATTTAGACTTTCAGGGTTTCATATCTAACAAATCTAAAGAATTGATCCTGTCAGCTTGCAGGGTGGCACTTTCTGTGTCATTGTTCTTCTTCAGAATCAGACATGTGTGACTGAATTACTCCAGTATTACAACTTGACATTGTGCAGGGGAGAATAGTTTGACGGTGTGCAGAGTTCAAGGGTGCAGCGGATCGTCATGATTGCTAACTAAATTAGTTATTGATTAGTCGGTGGGGTCATCATGTGTGTTTTGTGAACTGACTCTACCTGATGTGATTATATCAAAGCTTAGGCTAACTTCTCGCAGTCTGGGGACATATGGTCCAAGTTCACTGCTAATGTCATCATGGGAGAACTGAATAACTCTCAAATCCATAATAATAATAACTGGGCCTAAGTGTTGGGAACAATCTTTTTTTTAACACTGTAGTTAAAGTAGGACGACTTGGTTGGAGAGCTCACCAGCAATATCCAACATCTGTGACTCCAGTGGGTTGACATTAGCCAAGCGGCAGGAACTCCATAAGTTATCACAGAAACTAAGGGACCGCACAATAGTATAGGACAAACTGAGCACAGTGGATGTTTTTTCTTTGCTGTTATTAATGATTCAGACAATCGACACATGACTTGGACCTCAACGGCGGCTCTTATACTGGAATAGAGGATTGCTGTGTAAAACACAAAAGCTCCAGCCAGAAACCATGAAGTCTTTGTCATGGTGCCCTTTACTAGCTAAACCCAGATGATGCTCTCTGCTTGCCAACATCATGCTGCTTGTCGTCTGAGTGACACCTCTTCTATCATGCTCCACCTGGTGGAACAACCAGGTACTACGGCTAATCTACAATACATTTTCTAACATGCTTGTCGCAAATAGTGGTTGCACCGTCTTTTGGATCTCGTGGAGCCTCAGTACACCCTACCCTCGCCACACTACTTTTCCGACAGTAAGCTACCGAAGCGTTACATCAAGGCGCGTGACTACCTTCGTAATATTAAGGACCAGCTTGGATGAATTACTTAGCTTAATGCATTGCAGAGCTATTCAGCTGTCAAGCATATACATGTACCTAAAAGCACTTAAAGCGTCTATAATCAAGGGAAATGGTATCGGATTGGACCTCAGCCAGTGCTAAATATTAGTGGACTCTGATTGGATCGGAGGCAAAAACTTGATCCAGACATCTGTAGCTGGGGTCAGCAACTTTCCAGCAGTGTTGCAGCAACATTTTATATAATTACATTAAAAAAAAACACAAATTATATTAGAAACGGGCACAATAAGCATCTTACTCGTCTTTGTTAGTTCGCATATGCGTACAACAACCGCAATCTAAATTTAAAAGCTGATAGCTAAATGAATGCCACTGTAGGGTTTTAGTGTGGAAAATAAGATGTGCTTATTTTCACACCAAAGCAAATGATTGCGTGAATTAAAATTTTTAATACCAACCTTTAAAGGTAAATGCCAGTTTGTGTTGGTCATCTGGGTGAACTGGGATGGTCCAGAATCCTGATGCCACATGTGGAGAAGACTTTGGCACCTCTGACTTTGTGGAGTTCTTGGTCCAATTGGGTCATGGGCCACCGTGACAGGGGGACCTGTTGGTTGAGTCTCCTGTAGTCGATGGTGGGTCGCCATTTTCCCGTTGGTTTCAGAACACCACTTACTAGTTGTGCATAATCTGCTTCAGTAGTCAGTACCTTCTTTGAACATTTGTGAATTGCGGCTCTAGTCATTGGTGAGCTGGTGTGCTCCAGCTGCAGCAAGTGGCTGAGAATTGAGTGGAGGATGAGGCAGAGATTTCATAGATCTGCACAAGCTAAAGGAGGCAACAGTTTAGAGTTACATTTAAGCCATTTTAAGGTGGAAGAGGATTGCTTTCATGAGAAAACATCTATGTATGTAACTTTGATACGCTGAGATGAATTTTCCGGGGTTTAATCAACAACCTGGGAGGGATTTTAATTCACACACAGACATTTATCACAGCTTGGTTTCCGCATTTCGCTGCCTCGTGGATAACTCATCTCATGGAAACAAAGAGTGGTTTTGTTTATCTGACCTCAGTGAGTCCAATATTTTCCAAGTGTAAAAGAAAAGATAATGGAGATAGGAAACATCATTACCATAGATCAAATGTGTCCAAGCTTTTTTTTCTACTGTCTTATTTCAAAGCAGTAAAGCATACAGTTACACATGAAAGAACGCTTTGTGTGAAGGGATAAAACATCCCGTCGGTTTCTTCACAGACAGAGAAAAGTGAAAGACGCGGGGGGTTAATGAGGAGCTGGGGGTGGGCAGAAAGGAGTTAATTAACACTAAGTGATGGAGAGGACGGAGGGAGTGAACAAAGAGGGACGTCCAAACGTTTGCATGGTCTCCTTCCTCACATCTTCGTCTTTGTATAGCAACTCTCCGGCCTCTTCCTCCTCCTTCCTCTTCATCCTCCTCGACTCCCCCCCCGTCAGTCCCGTTCCTCTGCATCCAGCCCTGAACATGTTAAAGCTAATGGAGCCCCGGCAGACTCGGCTGTCTTCTGCAGCCACTACAGCAGAGAGAGCTAAGAATAACTAAACACTATGTACAGCCACGGGGGAGGAAGAGATGGAAAGTCGTGGGAGGAGAGAAGGGGATTCATATTAGGAAAGAGGATGTGAAAGAAGAAAAAAAAAAACCTGGTTGTGTGAACAGACCTGTATCACAGACCTTCTTCAGAAGCACCTTTATCCCCATGAGCCTTGATTTAATACACCAACAAATTTCCCAGGTTTAGGTAAAACTGTTTTACTCAGTCCAGTCATTCCCGTTTTGGCAGGAATGATTGAAACGCTTGCACTAAAGAATTGTTCAGTCATCACCTGTGACCTTAAAGGCCTCCAGAGATCCCATTACTCTACCTGGACTTGTTTGCAGCAACTGTGGCACAAAGGAAATCTCCTCACGCTCGACTAAACGCAGTCAGGTCTGATTTGTACCTGTTCAGACAGCAATAAAAACTCCTCAGGAATAATTTATGAATTTTTTTTCTTCTTGCTACTGCATGAAGGTGGCCACTTATTAATTAAAATCTGCAGAAAGGGAAAATCAGAGTTGACAGTGACGGCGCCCTCATTTGTCCGCTCTTTTTACATCTCATCAACAAGCTAGATCTAAAGCGACATCTGATAGTCAGGACAGCTCCCAACATTTTCCCTATAACCAGAAAAAAAAAGGTCAGTCTGCACCAGTGGATAACAATAAAGACAACGAGTAGAATAAAGGCCAATTCGTGGTTTCTGCATTTACGTTTTCAGACGGATGCAGGCTTTTAAAACGCACAAAAAGTGAGCACAGGATGTCTGGAGATCTGAGAACTTCCCACTGTATCACACCAGCAATGGAGAGCTTGTACAAATCAAAGCTCCTCCAAAGTCCTGCAGCGACTACTTCAATTACAATTCTGTGAAGGAGATAAAGGAGAACCTCTTTGTACAGTCTCTCCTCACGACAAGCACTTGTTCTGAGCACCGTTTGTGTCCTGGCGCATGTGCAGCTGGATGCGGAAAGTTTGCAGACGCTCGTGGAGATGCAAAGTGTGAATTGGCTTTGAATTGGGCACATTAGTAAAGTTTTTAACCGCATAAAGATGTTGACAAGATGTATTTTGTGTCAGAGTAAAGCTTGCAAATGACTGATTTGGTATTCAGGACAAATTAACAAGTCACCTGCTGAGAGAGACTCATGACTACATTACAAGTGTTTTTAAATGAGTACCTGTTTCGTAATTACAAAGGCTTTTTATTTATTATTTGAAAAAAAGAGCCTCTATTTTGGTAAAATAACATAAGCTGCATTTGTGGGTTTAAAAAGAAAAAGAAGCTCCTCTCTGATGTTTAGAAAGATGCTAGTAAGCTTCTTTTTTTCGTCCTATCACATCAGCAGATCTTAAACACCTAAGGAGGCGAATGCATAAACTATAACTCACTAACTTTGTCATCTAAAGGGATACCTGCAGTGGTAATGGAGGACATCAATCACACTGACATCAAAACCCTCCAAGCCAAATGATAATATTAATACTTTTTTTTAAATTTAATGACACCTTTGATAGCACTCAGGGTCACCTTACGTAAAATCAGTAATAAAACCTGCATTAAGCTACAGAGCTCAGGTTGGCATTATTTGGTAAATGCAGTTTGAAAAAGAGAACTTTTGTTTATGCAGGTGTGAGGAGAGAGGTGAGCTCTAGAGTTTGGTTGCAGCAGAAAACAAGACTTGGGCACCCGTTGTGTTGAGGTTGATGGCTGGTGGTTGCAGAACACCTGCTGATGAAGACCGCAGGGAGCAGGAGGGAGTCTCACTGTGAGGAAGGTCTGAAGATATGCAGGAGGAAGATTATGGAAATTCTTACATGTTAATAATGTTTGAAAGTTAATCCGTTGGGACACGTGGAGGCAGCTTGGTCGGATCAGTGCGGTCGTGGCATGTTAATATATAAGCTATCGTTTCTTAGAACTCCCTGTCCAGTTGCTCCCAAAATGTAGGTCATTGTTTGAACGTGAGTGTTGTTTTAATTCTTGTTCTTCTTTTGTTTACATTGTTTATCATATGGAATTAGCTGTAGACGTCTTAAAGTGTGCAGATCGGTCAGAAATGTGATGTGAGTGAAGGAATTGAAGTTCGAAAGGCTGCACATTGCTGAAGATCTGATGCTAAAACAAAACAAAGAGATGTGATTAATTCCTGCAGAAGTCTTGTGGTGGCAAACTGATCCAACCAATGAAAAAACATCTTCTTCAATCAGACAAAACAGGTTGAAGAGCTGCTTTAAAGGAGTTGCATAAAAAGTGATATTTGAATGAACAAGACTCAAGTTCCTGTTTGTTCGTCGGTTGCAGAAATCTTTTGGGCAACAACCTGATTCACTTGCGTTTTCAAACACTTTTACATCTGTTCAGTAAATGTAAAATCACAGCCTGCTGCTGGTTAGGTTAGCTTAGCATAAAGACTTAAAGCGAGTGGACGTAGCTGGCCTGGCTTTGTCCAAAGGTAAAACAATCTGTCAGCACCTCTGGAGTTGTCTTGTTTCTTTTAGGAACTGTGAGTCTGTTTTTCTGCTTTAGGACAAGAAAATGTTGACCCATAGTCCTGTGTGAAAATAATGACTTGTTGTTTTTGTGTATGAATTAAACAGATGAGATATGGTGGATTGGCTAATTAGTAGGGCTGGACCCGAATATCCGAATATTTGATTGTTGTGGTGGCATCGGGATAGCAATTTTCATATTGGGAGCCCAGAAATTGCTTTTCTCAAACAAATTCAATGCAGTTCAAAGTGCTTCACAATTGATTCACAAAACATAAGAGGATTACAATAGATTAGAGACTAATGCACAACAACATAAATAGTAATGATAAGACAAAATATGATTTGTAAATTATGATGGATAGAATGGATTATATTGCAGCAATAAAGTGTCAAACAAAATAAAAATGCTGATTTTTATTATTTTTTTTTTTAAGTCTTATTTGTATAAATCCTAAAAACTAAAAGCCAGACTGGATAGATCGGTTTTGAGTTTATGTTTAAAATAAATTCAGCTCCTCTCACATGGTCTGGAAGGCTGTTCATGATCTGCCAGAGTGTAAAGGTTAAAAGCAGCATCATCAGATGTTTTTGTTCTGCTTTATGGACCACCTGAAAGAGAAGAACTGGAGAATCTGAGTGGCCTTCATAGTTCAAATAGTAACGGCATTTCAGAGAAGTTGTCTGGTGCAAGGCCATGTAGCATCTTAAAAGCTCAAAATAATTTTAAAATCAGTACAAAAACTAGCAAGTAGCCAGTGTGAAGACTTAAAAGAAGGTTAATGAGTGACTTTCACCATTGGTGGTGAAGAATAAAGTGCAATCTAATGTGAGCTCTCCTTTTGGTCTTTGTGAGCACTCATGCAGCAAGATTTTGAATTTCCTGTAGCTGATTTACTGTGTTCTTGGGTAAACAAAGCAGTAGTTTATTCAGCTAGTTCTAACAGCAGACATATGTGTTGCTCTGACAGAGAAATATCCTCATTTCGGTAATAAAATATTGTAGCAACTCATACACGATTCTTGAAATTAGCATCCAAAATCACTCCTGGATTTCTAGCTTTTGGCTAGTCCAAGTGTGTTCAGTTTTGAACCAATGATAAATACTTCTCTTTTCCTGATTGCACTGTAATAATTGTATATCATTTAGGCCTTATATATATCTAAAATACTAAAATACAGCTAAGAAGTGGGCTAATCAGTTTTGTCAGGAGATGCAGCCACATAGAGTTGAGTGTCATCAGCATAACTGTGAAAAGAGATTCATACATTTATTTTAACTTCCCAAACCTAAAACCCAACTTAAGAAGTTAAATGTTCGAACACAACCTATTTTATATTCAGTATTTTGACGTACTTGTATTTGCAATGTTGCTGAGTTTTCATACAGTTTTCCACACTGGTGAAAAGGTTTCTGTCAGAGCAGAAAGGAAAAGAAAGTGCTCATAAAGTCACCCTTCCATTGACAAGAAAGAATAGCAGAAAATTGCACATAAAAGAAAAAATGAATAAAAATTAGGTCAGCAAAACTTTTATGTTGGAAAGTGTGTTTTCAGAACAATGAGAGAAAAACACATGAATAGACAGTTTGTGCTGAAATACATTCACAGAAGAGCAGACAAGAACACTGAAGGAATCACATCAAATCACAACAAAATGAGGCTTTGTGTCTTTGTGTGTCTGCTTGGCTGAGTGTGACCCGTGTGGATCTCACTATTAGGACTGTGCAGGTGTCTGGAAGAGGAAAATGATATTATCACACTGTGTCAGAGTGAATCATGAATTGTTTACCGAATGAATAACGTGCCAGCTACGCACTGGGTGATGTTGTACCTGGCGAGATGAAAATATTGCCTCGCGTTGGCACCACTGCTCCGTGATAACACACTGGAAGTCCTGTTGCCTGCAAATTCATACTGCTGCCGTTGCTTGGTCTCACTTTCCAGATTCTCCCGCTGTCCTCGCCTTTCTTTGCTTACGAAATATCTTTTTTTGGTTTGTTCTCTTTGTGCTGCAGACAAGAAAGTGTGTTTCTTCCCTGGAAAAAATATATAGGCTTTGATTGTAGCTGCACATCTGGTAGAGGTGATGCGGGGGCTGAATACTGACAAGCTAAATGATGCCGCTTTCTTCGTTTTCTTTCAGCAAATGTTATGCTGCCTTTGATAGCTTTAGTTGCACTGTCCTCTGACGAAATTGAAAGAAGAGTGGGCTGGACTAAAGTGGGTCATCTGCAGGATTTTAGGTTGACACAAACCAAAGGAAAGCTAATGTTGCTCCTTGACTGCAGGACATGTAGCAGCCACTGGTGAGCTATAATCAGCTATAATCTGAAGACAAGTCAGGGTTGCAGCTGCTTCCCCCAAATGGCAGACAATTCTAGATGCAAGTGTAAGAAATGCATACATGAGACCAAGACATGCTGCAAAGTACAGTTATCGTACTATAAATGCACACTTATAGTAACATGTTTAGGTCTTCAAATGACTGAGGGTTGTAGTTTGCAGGTCTCTAGTTGGTCCAACCATATTGTCATTGGTTGGACAATCGCGGTGTTACTTTCCTAAGACGGAAAATGCTACCTCAACAGTTCTACAAGATCAATCCATTATTTTTCGCAATGGGAGGGACAAACCACCT
>NW_007578416.1:40015-69101 GCF_000690725.1 Stegastes partitus | reverse complement strand
TGTATAAAAGATGGACGTAGCAACCGGCCCTGAAAAATGAAGCCAACCCGGAAGTGTCAAAAACCTGTAATATCACTACGTCCGCTAGCTGCTGGCTCCAAAAAGCCCTGGCTCCCATAGACTTGAATTGGAAAAGAAGTGATCACAGATCATGAAATACCACATTCTTCCAGCTCAGGACTTTTTCTTATTAGTTTTCATGGTCATATCCAGAGATCAGGTGGCCAATCTGAAAATAAATCAATACTGAATTTTTAAAAAATCGTCAAAATTTTGTGGAGCAAGGGGCGTGGCTGGTTTGATTGACAGTCGGCAGCGACGATACAGACGAAACGAGCAGAAGGTGGTAAATGTGGGTGGGCAGAGAGGGCCCGCCTCTCAATCCGTCTGACCAATCGCTGCTCCTATGACTCCGCCCCCCTCCGACGATTTTTGCGTCACTGGCTCCAAAAAATCCAAGATGTCAACCAGGAAGTAGCAAAACCCTGGCTTCATTTTCTCAGTGCAGAAACCAGCGGGTGACGTCACGGTAGCTACGTCCATCTTTTATACAGTCTATGGCCCAACCCAATGGAGACTGCTAGATCTGATTTTACTGAATGTTGATTCCAAATTATCGGACAGCATGTCAAAGAAGTTGACGCATTTTGTTGAAACTGATGGCCAAAAAGTCAAATGTAAACTTTGCAAATAGTGGTTTGCATATCACAGCTCAACATGGCAGAACATCTAAGAACAGCATCTAACTTGTCTTCATTATATTCCTCAACTGTTCTTGTGCTGGAATCACCAGCTGGTTTAGATTTATTTTCAGAAATCAGATGTATAAGTGCAGGTGCATGCTGGTAAAATAACCAGGTTAAAGTGATTTAAAATGCTGCAAATATCCGCTTTTAAATTAAATTTATTCTTTATTTAGGTTAATAAGGCAGGCAGCTAGAGTGCACTGTGGCTGATTAAGGTAATATAGAGATAACACGCAGAGTAGCTACGATTTAAATCAACCAGCATTTTGTTTGTTTGACGGCAGCCGCACTAAGCACAACAAAATAACTCTATTACTTTCCAATAAATCATCTGATCTCTGCTCGCTGGATGCTACAACCTGAATAAATGCATACACACGTATCCAGATTAGGTTAATTTTAGGGAAATTTATTGAGAAAAATCTTAGAAACAGCCAGAATTTTTTTAATACAGTAAATTTGATCTGCCTGATAAGTGTGGCCCTTGAACACATTACAAAATACAAAAATCTTTATAAACATTGAACATGAGTTGTACATCAAGTGACTAGCTGTATTAGCATTGCAATCATATGACAGATTGTGGTGCAAAAGTTGCCCACAGATAGTTAGATTATATCTTCAGATCAAATCTTTAGTGTTTTGGGTCAAATTCACCACATTATATGTCTGGTTTCCAAAGGCTGGCAATCGTTTTCTTAAAAAAAGAAAAGAAAATGAAGAAGAAAGAAAAAAAAACTCTGTAGGGAAACATGGTAAAGCGTTTAGCAGCACATATGGGTTCAAACAACAACAATAATAACAATAATCTTTATTTATAATGCGTTTTTTAAAATCCCCGCCACAAAGTGCTTCACAAGGACAGCAGAATTAAACAGAGAAGTCATAAACTTGTCAGATTTTAAAAGAAAGATAAAAACACAATTTGGTGGGGAGGGTAAAAAAAAAACATGTTTTCAGAAGTAAAAGACAGTTCAAACAAAACTAAAATTCAAGTAAACTTAGAAAAAGGCTCTCTGTACTGAAAAGTACATTTTAAAAAGCAAATAAAAGCTCAGCCGACCTGATTTCCTCGGGTAGGTCGCTCCAGAGCTTTGGGTCTGAAAACATTCTGACCCCTCTGAACCAAACTAATACTACATTATGTGTAATATTTCAATTTAATGTGAAAAATTTCATGTGTCATGTGTGATACTTCTACTACCAACTACTTATTTTTATTTTCCACATGTATTGGATTTTTTTTTTCTCGTTTTTTCACTTTGTAGTCACTTAATTTCTTATTTAATATCATTGTGATGTTTTTCTGAGCAATATCTGGCACAAGAATCTCCTTCGGAATTAAAAAGTCTTATCTTAGCCTAGCTTAGCTTTACTTAGAATAGCCTAAAAAGTCAGAGATGCAGGTGGAACAGCATTTCAGAATCAGACTGGAATCAGGAAGGCTTTGTTGCAGAGTAGGTTTTCACATATTTGTGTTTTACTGCATAACAGTAACAGATTTTCTCATGTTATGTAAGTTTGTTTTCTAAGCAGTATCTGACAAAAGAATGTCCTTTTCATAAAATAAAGTCTTATCATTAGCTTAGCTTTAAAGGTCAGGGATATAGCTGGGAGAGAGGAGGCCATGATGGGCTTTAAAGGAATACTGTAAAATCTTTAAAAAAAAAAAAAAAAGATATTGATGCAAAAGTGCACCATCCAGAACAGGTGCAGTTTTTCTGGATCGAAAAATGAGTTGACAACAAATGCCACATCTGTTTACTTTCATTTTTAGGCTTTTTCGAACACAAAGCACCCAGTTTGATTCACTGCATTGTTCATTTACATTTCTTGCTTCTGGTAGTTGGTCTCTGGTGCCTCCTTTTTCAATGTCATGAAAGACTGTGAGCTCTGATTGGTTGATTATCAACATATATTCTGTTGTGTGTTTCAGTCAAGTCGCAGCACAAACTTCAGACTCTATAATCATCTAATCTGACACAATGACGACATCACCTGGCAAGAATCTTGTCTAGTCTGAATCCAAAATCCCTGAGGACAACAATAGAGCTGTAACGAGACTACAACGAATTCCGATGCCGCTCCGCATCTTATGTATCAGTAAATAAGCCCATTTATTTGTTAACAGCCATGTCAGTTCCAACTGCAGCGATATGTCAGCGTTGTATTTGCAGCTTATTTCCACCGAGTCTCTAAAAAAGATCTGTTAATGCAGCAGCTATCAGTGTTTGACGCCTGTGTTTGACAGGTCCAACCTTGAGAAGAGGTGTAAACAAAAAAAAAAACGTATGGCACAGCGCAGTAAAGAAAATAGCAGGCAGTGAGTCAGGCCTTTTTATGTGCCCAACAACCGGCAACACACAGCGGCTTCCATTTTCGGTCCAGCTGTGACCGCACTGTGTCATGTTAAGCTCAAATCAGTCACCGCGGAGCCGCAGCCGTGTGTTTGTATGTGTCACCTGCCCACCGAGCCAGACCCCACTGCCTTCACTTCCCCTGCTGCGCTCGCTGAAAGTCTCGGTTACCCTCCGAGCGACGCAGACACCATTCAGACAGTGATACTCATCAGTCACCTTGGTGACAGAAACCCGCAGCGTTTACTGTGATTTATTGGAGCAGGTTTATATAACTCTGACTCACCGGCAGCCACGGTGGAGCAAAAAAAACTACAGTTCAACGTCTCGTCAGCCGCTGTACTGTCAGGCCACCTGGCTTGGCTAACGTCTGGCCTGGAGAGCGTATTTGAGCTGAAATGCAGTTTTAATTGTGTCTCGTTCGGTTAATTGACCTCCACCGAAGCACGGAGGACACAATAAGAGTAATGCTCATTATCTAAAGAGCCTGCAGGGCGCTTTCTTTTATTGTAACCTTTCCAAAACCAACAACAAAAGACAAAAAAGTGTAAAAAAAATGAATGAAAGTGTCACTGTCTTGCGGTTTTAAGGCTGTTTAGTGCAGTTTTGATAAAGTAAAACTTTTTGCAGGAGTTTTTTATGTCACTCTGGGGGTCATGGAGACTAGAAGACTTATTATGTTTTAAATTCCTCCCAAGTGTCTCTTATGCCTAAAGCTCAAGGTTGTTAATTGTGTCCTCAAACTTGAGGAGCTGTTTCTGACTGAGTTTGGGGATGTTTTAGAGTCGGAGATTATAAGAGATAACCGAGGGCTTAAGGGGGTAACACTGGGGCTTACTAGCTGTGCTCTGCAATACACATTTCTGGTCCTAATTTCCACGTCTTCTCCATGGTGCCGACTGTTCAGATGGTTGAATTTGTGTGCTACTTAAGCAGCAAGAATTTCTCAGCAGTAGAGACAGCAAATCTACTTTAAATTACATTACATATGTAGCCTATACAGTATATATATATATATATTTAAGGCCCTTTCACCAGCTTATAGTTTAGAATAATAGCAGCAAAAATGAATAATCTTTATTTGTAGAGCACTTTTCAAATCCACATTAGAAAATGCTTCACAAGGACAGCAATATTAAACAGACAAGTCATTAAAAGACGGATAAAAACACAATTTGGTGCATAAAAGCCAACAGTGAACAACATTTTAGAAACCAAAGGAAATTAAAGCTCAAGTGAAATCAGGAGCGGCTCTCTGATAAAAGTGTGCTTAAAGAAGTGACATAAAAGAGGTCACCGACTCGGCCGGCCGACCTGATTTCCTCAAGCAGATTGTTCCAGAACCTCATGGCTGCAGACGCTCTGACCCTTTTAGTTTTCAGCCCCAGATCAGACCGCGCAAAAGACGTTTGTCCAAGGATTTCAAACTTGCATACGTGTGCGTACGGTTTGAAAGAATCAGAGATATAGTGTATACCATACAGAGGCCATGAAGGGCCTTTAAGGGATCAGCAAAACCTTAAACACTGGCCTTAAACATTTGGGAGCCAGTGGAAAGAGGCTAAAACTGGAGGCTGGCAGCTGAGTTTACCAAACAAACCTTGTCAACTGTAGTTTCTTCTTAGTAATCCCTACCATCATTACCTCGTTTGTAATAAACCCTACCACCTCCATCGCCTTCTTACCAAACTGTACCACCAACAGCTCCTTCTTACCAAACTCTACCACCTCCGTCTCCTTCTTATCAAATTCTACCACCTCGAGCTCATTCTTACCAAATTCTACCACCTCCACCTCATTCTTACCAAACTCTACCACCTCTAGCTCCTTCTTAAGAAACTCTACCACCACTAGTTTTCTCTTATGAAATCCTACCACTACTAGCTCCTTCTTACCAAACCCTATCATCTGTAGCTCTTTCCTACTAGATTCAACCACCACACACTTCATCTTAATAAACCATACCAACTCTAGACCCCATGTATGAAACCCTAAAACCTCTCGCCCTTTTTACTCTTCCCTGTCATCTCTAGCTCCTTCCTGTTAGATCTGACCAATACACACTCCTTACTAAATTTTACCACCTATAGCCCCTTTAGACTAAATCGTACCACCTTGTCTTCCTTCATACTAAACCCCACCACCCCTAGGTTCTTCTAATGAACCTGTAGCTTCTTCTTAACAATTCTATCATCCCATGCTGCGTCTTACTAAATCCGACCACCACTATCTCGCTCTAACTAAATCCTTCCACCACTAGTGCTTCTTTTTTAAATCCTACCACTTCTACCTCCTTTTTCATAAACCCTACGACCTCTCGCTCCTTTTTACTAAACTCTACCATCACTATCTCCTTCCTGCTAAACCCAAGCATCTCTATCTCCTTCATACTAAACCCTACCACATCTAGTTTTATTTCAGAAAACCCTACCACTTCTAGCTCCGTATTACTAAATCCTACCACCTGTAGCTCATTTTTAGTAAACCCTACCATGATGTCCTTGTTACAAAACTCTACCTCCTCTTAGTTCTTCTTACTAAAACCTACCACCTCTTCAATTGGCTTGTGACTACCTGTAGCTTCTTCTCTACCACCTCCAAATCCTTCCTACTAAAACCTGCCATCTCTGTTTCCTTAATACTAAACCCTGGCATCTCTACCCCCTTCCTACCAATTATATCATCTTTTGTTCCAACCTACTAAATCCAACCATCTCTAGTTGCTTCTTTCTAAACACTACCACCCCTAACTTCCTTCTTCATGATTTTCAGCTAAATTTGACATTTCAATGTTCTTTTTTTGTTTGTTTGTTTTTTGTTTTACATCTTTCAAACTAATATATACATATATTGTTTCCTTTTCTGTTTCTCTTACTACCATACATCCATCTCCTCTCTGATTCCATCTCCTTGGCTTCCCACAAACTTGACTTTAGTCTCCAGAAAACACATCATCTCCCGCTTTCACGTCTGTCTCCGCTCTCAGCATGTCCACGAATACCTGTCGCTGTGAGTGACTAATGTCTGCTTCGAGCTGTTGCTGTAGTAGTTGCTGTCGTTGGTCTTGTTGATTGACATGTTGCCGCTGTTGTTGTTGTTGTGCTTCTCCTTGCAGACGGTCTGGTTTGATCTGCACCAGAGGCTAACAGACACAGATGGCACCACCAGCGCTGTAAGTAGACTAAAACACTAAACGAATAACCGTTGTACATGACACTGCAGCACACAGCCCCGGGTCCTGCACCGCTTACTGCTGCCTCACAAAAGACAGTGCCCACCGTTGCAAACCTTTGTGCCTCGGGACATGCCTTCGTGATGCAATTAACATGGGACACCACTTGTTGAACGACCAGCGCTGTCCAAAAATAATCCTGATCTCATTGACGTGGTCTTTTGAATTGTTTCCCAGGAAATGTTTGGTTTTGTTGTCTAGACCTGAATAATTTATAACATACTGTATTTAATGGTCTCACACCGTCTTACAATATCTAACACCCACAGAGAAAACACCAGGCATGTCCGCTGTCAAAGACACACGCAGCATTTTCAAGTTGAGTGTGATCTTGTGTGTAATGATCAGCGGTAGATGCAAAAAAAAAAAAAAAAAAAATGCCACCAGTACTGACTTCTTTTCAAGCCGGCTTTGGATTGAATCATATATCAACACATTTTCAGCTACAGAATCTGAAATATTTGACACCATTTTCAGATGTAATTCCAACCAAGAGGCTTATCACAAATAATATACCTGCAGTGAAGTAATGATAAGAGCACAAGAGTGCAGTAAATAGAGTCAAAAGCTATTTACAGGTGCCTGAAAAACAGCCAAAACTAATCCGTGTCTTTGGGAAATATGGATTTATTGTAGTCGCACGCACCTGTAAGACCTGTGTAACAAAAGGAAGACACATGAGATAAGAAAGGCTTGCTGCAGTAAGAAGAGCTCAGGTGTGTCTGTCTTATATGCTTGAGATTGGTTTAGATGCTGTAGTTCACTGCATTGATTCTTGCTTGTAACAGACTGAGCGGTATCACTGGCACCTGTATAAAGTTACAGTATACTTACACCAGGCCAAGTGACAAATGAACCCTGGAAAAATCTATTCCCATTGTGGTTTATTTATACATGAAGCGCCAGCCAGATCCATTAAACTCTGCAAGGAGTCAGCACTGAAACTCTTCTCAAAGACAGAAATATCTGCAGGCTTTCTTGTGATCAGAATTATAAAGGTGCGTAGTTTGGATTTCTAAATGTCAATCACTGAGGAACTGGGGACACATGCACCATTCCCAGCCATAAATGGAGATATACAAATATTTCTTCCTCCTCCTCCATCCCTAAATTAGACAGTAATGAAAATAAACATGAAGTACAAGTGTAATTCCATCAGCTCTCTAGTGCTGCCATAACAGCTGTCATTATGACCAACCACTACGCTCGACTCTGGCTATTCATAGTCCATTAATTCATCCCATGAACATGAGAATTGTAATGATCAACACTGTGAAGATAATAAGCTTCATCTGTAAACCCAATTCTGTGTCATCTTTGGAAATTTTACAGTAAAAATCCCAACTCAAGCCTGTTACATTTCACTAAACACACAGTTCCTGTAATATTATTCCTGTGCTAATTGACTTTTCGCTTTTTGTTTTGTTTTGTTTTGTTTTTGCAACTTTTTTTCTTTTCCCCACACTTTTTTTCTGCCTCTTTCCAGTTTGACAATTACGGAGGCTTCACTGGCAGTTGTAAATCACAGTTTGCAGCATTTTTTGGTGCAAAATTAAGGGAGGCTCATGTCGCTACACAGAAAGAGCAAAATCTCTCAGGACGATTAGATGGATGACATGCATGGCAGAAGGCAGTAAGTCGCACTTTGCTGTCCTTCAGCACGCTCAACGGTTATTATGTGGCAGCTTATTAATATCATATCTACAGAAAATGCCAGTAAATGCAAAAAAAACCCCACAGACTTTCCTAATCCCAACACAGATGTGGGGGCGTACTTTCTAAGCCCCGTGACGTCTCCAGGTAATACTGGTCCAGTGTGAATACGACTTTACAGACAGTGACGCAGACTTTACAAAGTGCTTCTCAGCTGAGGGCGAAATGAAAATACACACTGAAAACAAGGGAAAATAAATAAGAAGCAGTGGTGTTACTAAGCACGGGAAAATAATTAAAATCGGACTTTATGACAAGATTTGAAGACGACAACCATCCTGACAAACCAGTGAGGTTGTTTTTAGGCACAGTGATGCTTTTTTGTCTAGTTATGACATCAGTATGCTGACATGTGGACAAATGACAACGCTGACATGCTTATGTTTAGCAGGTGTAGCTCACAATTGGTGCCTAGTTAGTCTGACTCACTGGATGTCTACTTGTGTTACCTTTTTCAAAATCCTCTTCACTTTGAGGAGCAACAACAACAACAACAACAACCTCTGAGCAACAACAACAACCTCTGAGCAGCAACCTTCACGCTGAACATTTGGTTGTCTTAGTGAGTTGGCCAAAACCAAAACGGTTCCGCTGTCGCTGTTTTGCTGGGGCACCATCACTGCATCCCGGGCTTAGCTTTGCTGAGAAAACTGTGATTGGTTTAAAGAAATGCAAACACAGCAAGACATCTTCCCCTACTATAAAAGAGAGATAACGCAGCCAGACTTTTCTCCAGTGTTGGCACAGCACTGTGGAGTTAGGTCTGGCTGTGTGAGACCAGCTGCTAGTGAATATCCAGTCGAGGTAAACCTCTTGTTTACCCCCTCCAAAACTATTTGAGAGTGAAACTGGCTCGCAGACACTTCAACAGTGGCAATTCAGAGACATTTGATTTCTATTTATTTAAAAGTATTGCAGTTTATAGATGAAAACCTTGACTTTTTCTGAAATCAGGTATGATATGAGTTGTGAGTGCAGGTGTACAATTCAGGTTTTTTGTGAGCCGGTTTTCAGTTTGCTGTGGTTGAAGTGGTAGGAACCGAAGCTGTAAATGTTGTTTTCTTGTGGTAAACATTTGGGGAACTCAGTGATGGTAGATAGATCAGTCAGGGGCATCCTTTGCTCCCATTGGTAGCCACCTTCATTGCTAATTAGCCCTAGTTTGAAAGGTATGTGCTTACACACCTGACTAGCGGGGGAAATAGCAAATATTTTATTACCTGGGTATGGCTTTTGGTAAAATGTGTTTGTTATTTATATTTAAGAAAATAAAATATAATAGTAATAATAAAATAGATCCACCTCAGAGTGACATGACAGGAAATCTGTGGATCAACTTTAATCGCAATTTGTACAATGCTGGGATTCAGGTGTAAAGATAATTAAGTTTGGACCAAAGTGTCCAGCACTACCATCCATGGAGCCTTGGACATAATATTAGACAATGAATCCATCACCTTTTCTAAAAAGATGCAGTTTGTAGTTTCCTCTGCAGCTGTTTTGTGCTTCTTTGTCGTTGCTTTACATATCATTGTACTTGTTCCGCCTCTATTTTGTCATGTTGCATCTTTTTGGTGTCGCTTTGCAGCTTGTTGGAGACGTTTTGTGGCTCTTTGTTGTCATTGTGTGACCTTGTTGGTGTTGGTTTATGCGTGATTATAGTCAGTTTGTGTGTCTTTTGGATATTTCAGACATTTTGAAGCCCGATCGAGTTGCTAGAATTTTTCTCTGGTCTGAACAACATAAGTGCATATTTTCTCACCTTCTTCTTTCATAAATGCCGAGGTGTGTTTGTGGGAAATGCTGCACCATATGTATGCTTTTTTTTTTTTTTTTTGTGCGTACTCTGGCTGTTACATCTAGTCCAAGATCTGTGGCTTAGGAAGATAAACACCAGATCTTCTCTCTGCAGAAAAACAGTGTAATAATCACCTATTACACTTTTGCCCACAGCAGTCGGGCCACTTATGGCTCCCCATTAGCTGCTGGGAAGCTGTGAGAGCCCTAACGAAATTGTCCTGTTGTCATGGCCACAGACACAAAAAGGTTATTAGAGACTCCTCACATACACCGAGGGGGAGAAGTTGCAAGTTCTGAATCGCCTTTAAAATGCATCTCCGGGAAACGCTGCTAAAACACTCGACAAGGTGCAATTATGTGAAGACAAGGAACAGGCGAAAAAGTGAGAAACAGTAAAATATAATTGAGGAACCAGCAGAAACGATACTTCTGAAACGAGAAAAGAAGAAGAAAAGCATCCCGCCAAAACGCTTCGAGGCAATTAAAGGAGTAGCTGTCGGCAATTACCTTGCTTTCCAGGGTCCATTTGGTTATTCGGAGGTCTGTTTTACAAAACAAAGTAAATAGTAACCGGTGGGGAATTATTTTTTTGCCTGTGTGGTAATTGTATTTGCGCATTCACACACACTGCTACAGTTCCCATGGTAATGCAACACAAGCTTCATCACGGCTCCCGAAAATGTGAAAGTAAAAGTGTGGTGTCGATGCACAAAAACATTCAGAGCAATTAAACGTGGGAACCTGCAACATTCCAAAGCACTACGACTGTAGGTTAACCATATATTGCATTTTTATTCACAAATAAGACCGTACAGCTCGTGTACATTTTTTATCAGGGATGATGTTTAATTGATTCCAAATCAAAATCGTGATTTGAAACAATGCAACTAGGGATCTGCAACGGCTGTAATTGACAATATACATTATACAGCGGATCCGATGGAGGGTTTAAACTGCTGCTTTAGTGCTTTTACTTTTATTTGATAAGTAAAATTACATCACGGCCTCTTCATTATGCAGAATTCCCTGTTTCACGCTCCTCAGTTCCACAAAAACATGCAGGCTTTTGACTTCTTCAGTGTTTCAGACCCATCCTGAGCTTTATTTTCCTCTCAGTTGGTGACCCTGTGCAGTGTACCTGTACAGAGGAGTTCACTGTACTATATTTAGGTACACTTTCATCCACAACCTTCTCTCGCTCGTACTTCAGCTTGTGCTTTATACAGACACTCACCTCTTTACAGTTGCCTTTTCTCAGATGTCGACATCAACTCTCGAAACTAAATGTTTTGAAGATTTTCTAAAAGCATTTTTTGATTCCTTTCATGCAGTTCCGTCAGATTTACAACACTTACTGTACATACAGCCATAAGTAGATGGGTCTGCCCACAGAGTGGAACAGGAGAGCTTTAAGGGTCACAGTTCAGACTTCACTGGTGGGTGTTGTGTTGTTTTTCTTCTGTCCTCTTCAGTCCTACAAGAACTTTTATCAAACATCCACTTTTAGCTTCACAGGAACAAAATCAGATGGACCGAAACTTTACGGTGAATCACGCAGCTTTTGTTCTCCGAGTAACAGAAAGTACAGAAGACAATCTGACATCTGAAGCGCCTGCAGAAACATTTAAACCTCAAAGCTCCGTTTTACTCCACGCTCCTCCTACAGGTGATACGACTGGTTGCTTGAGCATCAACACATCATTAAATTGGCCTAATACTGAATAGAGATGTTACAGGAACTGATAATTCGGTACCAAGTGGATAACAAAATTCAGAAAAGGCCTAAATGCTTATTTTCTGTGCTAGTGTAGGTATCAAACATACTGCAGCTGATTTCTCTAGGACAGGTGAAGCAGTGAGTCTGCTGTGACTTGTGGGAAAAAAACTGTACCTCAAAAGTCAAACATGGAGATATTTAGTGTTTGAGATTAAGTTCACAGAGATATTGCAGATGCCTAAAGTCAGAACAATATTGTGACATCCTTGATAATACTAAAATATAACTAATGCATCACTACAGACGTGGCGAAGAAAATACCAAACCCTTGAGTTACTCGGTCATATTGTGTGTGCTGGTCCCTCTCAAGATAATCTTTTCTTCTCTACCATATTTAACTGTATATAATATTCTTAATTGAATACCTTTAGCAAGGTGGCGCAGTCGGTTAGAACTGTTGCCTCGCAGCAAGAAGGTTGCCGGTTCGCGTCCCGATGGGGGCACCGAGATCTTTCTGTGTGGAGTCTCCATGTTCTCCCTGTGCAGCGTGGGTTCTCTCCGGGTTCTCCGGCTTCCTCCCACACAGTCCAAAAACATGTTGAGGTTAATTGGTGATTCTAAATTGTCTGTAGGTGTGAATGTGAGTGTGCTTGGTTGTCTGTCTCTAAGTGTAGCCCTGTGATAGACTGGTGACCTGTCCAGGGTGTCCCCTGCCTTCACCCTGAGTCAGCTGGGATAGACTCCAGCCCCCCATGACCCTAGTGAGGATTAAGCGGTGTATAGATAATGGATGGATGGATGACTGATAAATGGCACATTTATTGGCAATACTTTAAAGACAGCATGTCTTTCAAGCTCATTAATGGGTTTGGGGTTCACAGGGTTAAATTTTATTACAACAGAGCTCCATTAAGGGATGATAATGGGCGACTAAGCTTACGACAAGGTGGAGGAGGTCCATACTGGCTCATATGTATGAATGAATGAGCCAAGATGATAACAGAAACATAGATAGACTGATGACCTGTCCAGGGTGTCCTCTGCCTTCACCATAAGTCAGCTGGGATAGACTCCAGCCCCCCATGACCCTAGTGAGGAATAAGCGGTGTATAGATAGTGGGTGGGGTGGGGGTGGGTAGTTAAATTTTATTCATCTTGTGCCAGTTCACAACATATGTCACTTTCAGGCATTTCACATAGTACAATGATATAGAGAAACCTAGTTTAATTTAGATTACCACTGAGCAGCACTTGACAAAAGTGGGAAGCAAAAACTTTAGCAGGAAGAAACTTCTGGCAGAACCAGGCTTCAGTCGGGCGGCCATCTGCCTCGACTGGTTGGGGTGAGGTTAAAGGGGAGATAGAGAGAAAACAAACAGCATCAATAAACGCTCTGAAGGTTGGTGAGGTCAGTAACTGCAGACTAGAAACTCTACCTGCAGAAAAGACACAACACTAGAAAGACTACTAGAGAAAGAGGACGCAAAGTTAGCGACATGCAATAGTGGTTTATATGTATGGAGAGGCAAGGAGAGGAGCTCAGTGCATCATGGGAAGTCCTCCAGCAGTTGGTTAGGGGTCACCTGAGCAGCTCCAACTATAAGCCTTATCAAAGAGGAAAGTTTTGTTTCTAAAAGTAGAGGTAGCGTCTGCCTCCTGAACCCAAACTGGGAGCTGATTCCACAACAGGGGAGCCTGATAATGAAGGATCTGCCTCCCTCCTAAACTCTGAAAACTCTAAGAACCACAAGTAAAGCTGCAGGCTGACAGGACAGTATGGTACAAGAAGGGCTTTAAGATACAACGGAGCCTGTTCATGAAGAGCTTTGCATGTGAGAAGCAGCGTTTTAGATTCTATTCTGGATTTTATGGAATGAAGAGAACTAATTTGGGAAAGAAAATGATGTCTCTTGTAGGTTCCTGTCTGGCTGCAGCATTTTGAATCATTTTGAATTTTTGGAACATCCTGATAAGAATAAAATACAATACTCCAGCCTAGATATTACAAATGCACACACTAGTTTTTCATCATCGCTCAGAGACAGGATGTTCCAATCAAGCCAGCACAATATCCGTCATCATGGGATTCAATCAGAAAGCAAAGAACAGAAATCAGGAAGTAATGCACTGACGTTGGAAGTCGAATTATACTTCAGAGCACCTGAAAGTAATAATTTTGTCGTCTGTTACTCATTTTCCGTTGAAATTACGTTTAAAGAAACACAGCAGCCTCCTCAATTTGTAAAAACATCTCACTAATACGCACAACTAACTCTCCCGTTGTGTTCATTCATTATCCTCCACTTCTTTCTTTTCCCCTTTCGAAAATGTGTTATTTTTCTCGCCGCCGCCGCCGCAGCCTTCGCTTATAAATCAGCACAAATCTGCATCTGCTTTCCACAGCGCCAAAGTATCTCCACAGAAACCGGCCCCTCGTAAATTGCCTGCACCTTTTAGTAAACGCATCAAAGTTCTCCATCAGCTCGATGTGTTGTTTTTCTCCCTCTGCTTATTTGCATCCTCTCTTAAACACTGATTACACTCAGTCGGTGCGTGCAGGCGTCCGTTTGATAAATAAATCAGTGGCTGCAGACAGACATAATAAAAGTGGAATTTCTCCTTTATTTTCCCGCCAGCCCCCTCTTCACCTCCTCTCTTTGCCCCTTCATTTGCCCTCTTACCCACGCGGCCACCTCTGGTCTTCGCTAACAGCCCGCTCTTGCTTCTGAACACACTTCTTTTAAACAAGGTCACGCTCTGCTTCACCTCTACATAATTCGCTCCCTCCTCCGGCAGCCGGCTCACTCCGTCGCCCCTGACCTTCCGTTCTTCACCAGGAGAAAGCCTCAGACGCGATTACCCATCATCTCCTCTACCCCTTTTGGTCTCCTGTCAAAGTAATCATCCCTCCCCCTCTGGACAAAGACACATCATATACTGCACGAGAGATGCAGCGATACTGAATTAGCATGTGCGTTGTACTTGTCGTGGACACTTGTGAGCGGCGAGCGGCGAGCTCACAATGATTTCCGTCATGTGAAGTAGGAAAATCAATCACGTCCGCTGTGTGCTGCCAGTCTTTTGATCCCCGAGAGGCATGTCAGGAAAGTAATAAAAAAACAGGAGAAGCTGGGTCTGATAGAAAACAACAACAACAAAAAGGAAAATGTAAAGAGGTGCGTGGGACAGACGGCGGGCAGATTATGGAGTAATAAAAGGAAGATAATAAAAAAAAGCAGAACGGAGAAAGAAGAAAGGCCACAGGGACACGAGCATGGTTCTGTTTTTAATGGAGCCTGGAGCGTTTTTTAAATCTCAGCAGCATGAATTTGTCATTTTTCCTACTTTTTCTTAATCATTGCATACAATATCTTTGCTCAGTTATGTTTATCTAAATGAAACGCATAATTAACCAGAAGGCACTGAGCACAAACCCACGCCAACGCTCAGCTTCTCACAAAGCTCCAGCCTTTAAATTATTATCTGTCCTCCAGGTTTGATTTTCTAAGAAACCGTCATCTGAATGCAGTGATGATTAACGGCTGACCTGGATATCGCAGACTGCACACGAACAGGGATTTGTTTTTTTGTTTTTTTAACCTTTTGACCTGCCAAAATGAAAACACTTCATCCTGAGCTAAATGTCAGGGTAATCCATCTGCAACATCTCAACAGTTATTAAGATATTTCACTTTAAACCTTATAAGTGAACCTCATAGTGTAAAAGTCGTCTGGATTCATCCTCTGAGAACCATGAATGTCTGTACACAGATTTGGTGCCTGTTTAACTCCAGATGTTTCAAAACTTTGACCTGCTCGTTGTGCTAAAATTAATGTATTCATAAAATATATAATTTATATCTTAATTTATAATTTTATGTTGGTAAAGTCCCACACCTCTCATGCCAAAAAGTGCTAATTTGTCAAACAATGACTACCATGCACAAGAGTGTGCACTGCGTCTTACAGCTGTAATGCCCAAGTTAGTCAGCTTTTTTTTTTCCTGAGACAAACAGTCATAACATGCAAATACACAGAGCTTTATGTCCGTGATGATAGCAAAGGGTTGTCTTTGTGATTCATTGTTTCTTGTAAATAAATAATCCTAATTTGGGGGTCATGGCTCGGCTCAGGTGGTAGAACAGATTGTTGTAAGGTTCACAAAGTTGTCCTTTAGCAACACGTCGAACCTCAGGTTGCTTCAGATGACAAAATGGCATTTTATATGTGCAGAGCATTTAGCATGTAGCATTACAACTGTGACCAAAGATGTGTGTATAGTATAATCACTGTAAAATCTACTGATTATAGGCAATATTACAGTACAGTTTATAGTCATATTTCTAATATCGTTGCTTATTTTTGGATACTAGACTGTAGTTAATGTGATTTACAGATAAATTTTATTATAAAATAAAGAAATAAATTCTTTTGCAAGTATCCTACTGGCTACAATCTTTAAAATGTAACCTTCATGAATGAAATAATGTCCTCTTGATGCATTAGTGCCCTTTGGTCAGAGTTCATTAAACGTATGTTTAATATTTATTTCAAGCTTATGAGTCATTTGAAGGGTAAAACATGCACATTTTCTGCATTAGCATATTCAAAATTTGCTAGACTAATTATGTGTATATATATATTTGACTTGTGTACTTAGGTTATCCCAAAGGCTTTCAACAACGTTAGAACAGAAAAATACATGATTTTATTTAGTGCTTTTCAATTTGGTGGCCTGCCAACGGCTTCATAACCACTGTAGCCTGGGAAGCATGAAAACAGATCTGACAAAGTGCAGAAGGAAGAAGAAAAAGTTCTGGCTCTGTTGGGTTTTTTTAGACTCCATTGTTTGTATTATTATCGTTTGTATGATTATTTTAGTCTCATTGTTTCTACCACAGTTATCTGTGGTTAAAACAATGAGACTTAATTAACATAAAGATTGTTGAATCAATAGCTGAAGGTACAGATTTGCCATTGTTTTACTTTTTCTCAGTTTTACCATGAGTTAGTAAGAAAGAGATTCAGAAATTCACCAAATTCCTGTCTGAATTTTGACAGTGTTCATCTTCTGGGCACCATGAATCTCAAAGTAGTGCTCTGAGTTGTTGCAGGAACGCTGGGAGTAGAGCATCACTGTGCAAGGAGGCTACCTCGACAGCTATGACGGATAAATTTGTGTTAATTCCACTGAATTTCTGGATCATATTTGACAATGTTCATCTTCTGGGCACATGAATTTCTGACCAAGATGTCAAGCTAATCTATCGTGGAGTTCAACTAATCCATCACGTTACAGCCAACTTTTCTGACAATTATTTTTACCATCCTTTGAGATATTTTGCAAACAACCACGTAAAAATCTATGATTCTAGCTACTTTGCAAATTAATTAATAAACAGGACGGACCAAATGAAGTGTCAGCAGTAGCAGATTAACAAAGAGGAACGTGTGGGAAACAAGCTGGCGTCCAAAAACAAGTGCGAGGGCTGAAAAAGGAAAGTTGAAGCCGAAAGAATGGAATCAGCAAAGACAAGATGCCAGCTGGGATGAAGAGAGAGGAATAAATAGCTTAAATATATAATGCGCGCGCCAGAAAGATGCAGATAAACGGAACAGACAGTCAGGAGGTTACAGGAGAAAGTGAAGTTCACAGAGGGACGGTCAGGACACTCCGACGACCATTATGAAAAATAAATCAGGAGGTTATAAATATGGATATTAGCGAGTGAACGGGTCACGCAGTTCTCACTCCGATGGACTCAGTGAATTATGGGTAATTCCAGCCAGTGCTGACTCAGAGTGAAGTGGGTCCTATCTCACAGCTTATGCGTGTCAACTGCACATAATGGGGCTTTGTTACTCAAACTGTGCATTTTATTCAGCAGAGGGCATTCATTCAACAGTGTTGAACTGTAATATAATAGGTATTGTACGCAGACTCTTTATATTCTGCCATATGCGCTCAGCTGTAGGAGGAAATTTAGTTTGACCCGATATTGGCGTTTCACTGTTTCCCTAAAAATGCAATTTTTTTCAAATGCTGCATCAACTCTAAAGGGATAGTTTGTCGTTTAGGGGAAATATGCATACCTCCATTTCAGTTTCATAATATTAATCCTGCGCTCATTTCTGTACAGCAGCCAAAATGCAAAACTGCAACTAGCTACCTGTTAGCTTAGCTTAGCATGAAGACTTACGGAAAGAAAGTCTTGAGGAAGTAAAAACAGTATGCACACAGTGACACCTTTAAACTCACTTATCACGATGCTATATTCTGCAGCTATTGCGTTCATGCCATGTCTAAAGTCTTTATGCTAAGCTAAGCTACCTGACTGCTGGCTCATGCTACATATATAATGTTTGGGACCTTAAAGACTTGTCATTACAGACTTTTTCTAGGCAGGTATTTTCTCCATCCATTAAAAAACGAATGTCCTCATGAATATCTCCGTACACAGGAGAAACAACAGATTACAAATGTTCTAACAAGCACGAGGAGCCAGTTTTGCACCAACAATACATCTGTGGACTTTAAACTGCGGAAGTTGTGGACCAAGTGATATTATGCACAGCAGGTGCAGAGGCGTTTACTTGCCCGTTCAGTGGCACGGCAATCCCAAGGTGTAAACTTGTCACTGCTGCTACTAACCAAACATAAAGAAGCCAGTATGTATGTCCACCATTGTTGTTGTTGTTGTTGCTGTTTTGGGCTCATTACACAATAGGTGAACTGAGGTTTGACGTACCAAAGTGTCCACACCGATAAACAAATACATGGAGTTTAGAAGATGCTGTAGTTGAGTTTGACCGAAAATGAGAGTCACAAATACAGAGGAAGATGTTTATTATGGTAGAAGAGGGCTTTTCTTGAAACTGTGTGCTTTGCATTGAGACAATAATTGAGAAATTGAGAAAATAAATCAATACTGAATTTTTAAAAAATCGTCAACATTTTGCGGGGCAAGGGGCGTGGCTGGCTTGATTGACAGTCGGCAGCGACCATACAGACGAAGCGAGCACAAGGCGGTAAATGTGGGCGGGGCAGAGAGGGCCTGCCTCTCAATCCGTCTGACCAATCGCTGCTCCTATGGCTCCGCCCCCCACCGATGATTTTTGCGTCACTGGCTCCAAAAATCCAAGATGTCAACCAGGAAGTAGCAAAACCCTGGCTTCATTTTCTCAGTGCAGAAACCAACGGGTGACGTCACGGCAGCTACGTCCATCTTTTATACAGTCTATGCTAATGTCTGATGATAGGCGGTGGGTCTGTGGCTACCATAAACAGAAGAAACAGTGGTTCCCACCAGTATCATGCTCGTTTTTTCTTAACATTTACGTAGCCGTGCACTGTGAATTCGTCCCCCGGGGTTCGACTGTCAAGGCGGAAATCTACTGTAGTCTCCTGAGATGTTTGAGAACATTCAGCACAAACTGTGGCGTGATGTCGGTGCTGCAACTACGCTGGTCACAGAGCACACAGGTTTTGTTAGCCTCTGCACTCTGCTCGCTAGACTTGGATCCCTGCGACTTCTTTCTCTTCTTCAAATTAAAACTCAAATTGAAGTGACATCATTTTGAGGCAGTTTAGGACGTTCATCGCAAATGGTGCTTGACATGTTTATAGAACAGGACTTCCAGGGAGCGTTACAGAATCAGAAATACTAGATCAAAATCTCTCCACCCATATGTTGGAGAGAGAACAGCTTTAAAAAAAAACAAAAAGTTGCTAAACATAAATAGTCAAACAATAAAGTTAAATAAGAAGCTTAGAGTACGAAAAAGTAGAAGGAAGAGCAGGAGCGACACAAGTTACAAATAGTTGCAGGAGCACTGGGAGCAGAGTGTGACTGTGCGAGGAGGCTGCCTCGGCATCTATGACAGAAACATTTAAATTGTACAGTTTGGGATTTTTCTATCATGCAAAACTGCAAGTAAGATACTTCCTTCTGCTTCCTCTGCTGAGCTAAACCAACCACAGCCCGACTCCAGCTTGACCTTTAGCTTGCAGACATGACGCTGGTAACTCTCTGCGAGGAAGTGAATAAGCATATTTCCCTAAATGTCAGACTATTTGTCAGCCTTGTGTCACTGAATGTATTTGAGCCTTGTTACTTTTTGTGACCTTTCATGCTCAGGGAGAGACTATTTTACCTTCTTTTTCCTTTTTTTTTTTAACAAAATCAATCACTGCTATTTTGGGTTTTACACTAATCTTAATTGCAGTTCTATGTAGAATTAAAAGGTCGTGAAAGTCTTACATACGGACTTTCTGAAGCCTGCAGATGTGCTCCAGTGAAGCGGTTGATTTAAGCTGCTTTTGCACAAGAGCGCCGCGGTGGTGAAGGTGTTTGTATAAAGACGGCATTCATTTATTGCATTTACATCCTCCGAGTCTGAGTCCTGCTCTAAACGTCAGGTTGCCGCCGTTCTTCTTTCATGACG
The DNA here is from genome assembly GCF_000690725.1 of Stegastes partitus. Classification (NCBI taxonomy): domain Eukaryota; kingdom Metazoa; phylum Chordata; class Actinopteri; family Pomacentridae; genus Stegastes; species Stegastes partitus. The sequence continues at coordinate 49,091 of NW_007578416.1, read as the reverse complement.
GTTCAGTTCCCTCTAACTGTTGGATTCTAAACGAGCTCTTTCCTTTGGCTTTCAGTGTGCTAACTCACAGAGATTCCTCTGATAGCATCCTAGCGACTCTCTTGGGGACATTTTGAGGAACACAAGGTATAATAGCCACACTAGGGCGATCAAATAAAGAGCACCAGCTGCCCTAAAGGCCAGCGGTCGGCTAGTTATACTGTGAGTTTTAATGTTACGAGGCATCACTGTCGCTATTTGAAGGTTATATCAAAGTGTGGGAAGAAAAAAGACTGAGAAATGAATCCTTATTGAATTCAGATTGATGTTTTAATATCAAAGAACGCCGTGAATATTACAGCCGGTGAAGCCTCGGCAGCGTTTATATCTATATTTATGGCGCTGCTATTTACAGTTATGGGATAAGAGAAGGAATCCGAGAGAGAGGTCAACCGCTGCTGGAGGAACACCTGAAATATGGAGGAGAGAGCGGTGATTGGTGTGAAATTGCTCGCGTTTCGGAGCCGCAGATTCAAAGTACATGAAAAGTTAAAGGAGGCAGGAGAGCAGCGGGGCGGTGAGCTGAGCCCGGAGGTGAGCTGCAGGACTCTCTGTTAACAAGAAGTGTTCTCAAGGACGACGAAACCCCACCGGCAGCCGAGCTCCACCTCTGACCTCCTGGTAAAAGGAGGTGAGAGACTTCCTCCTCCTGGGAACAATACATCAGGTTTTTCTGTGACGTGTGGAAAATCCTCAAAACAGCCATGTTGCTGCAGGATGTTTAAACGGAGGGTGTTGCAGGATTGTATGAGTGTCGCAGTTTTCAGCTCATCGTACTGCTGTGAAGGACTCAGCTTGACATCTTTATCATTTGGCTGAAAGGTCTTTAGTTAAAAGGGAAAATAAAACTCTGCAGTGTGTTTAATATCTATAGAAATATTCATAGCACATTTTGCTGATGCTATACAGGAGATTGTATTTTCAGTTTTGTATTAACAGGAAATTGAGTAAACTGCAGATTACTACTACAAAACGTATGAAGATTTTCATGACATCAAATTTCCTTTTTGGATCTTTCAGGTTTTCAGGAATAACCCATCCAAGCTTCTCTATTTAACAGTTTTCATTAGGGATACGTTTTTTTTTTCCCGATCCAAGTCATCTAATATTTAGCATCTGCCAATACCGAATCTCAATCTGGTGCCATTTTCCCAGATATCACACTCCCCAAGTACATTAAAGGTATTAAAATCAATGCACTGCATATGCTTGACTACTGAATAGCTCTGCAATGCATTAAAAACAGAAAAACTGCATTGCAAGCTGTTCCATAATGTTCCATAGGTGGAACCTTAATGTGAAGCTTCACTGTCTGTGACGTGGTGTTGAGAGGTTCGAGGGTGCTGCAGCTCCACAAGCTCCAGAATATGACAAAAAAAAACCTGTATCCTCTGCATTTAAACTCTGCGTGTGTTCGTTGCTAGGGAGATGTTTCACCATGCAGAATGTATCTTCCTCTTCATATCGCTGCTTAGGTTTAATTTTCCTGTCAGTCTCTGAATTTTCTGTCGTGTGGAGGAGCGTAAAGTTTTTAGTTTTTCATAGAATCTGGTGCCAGTGGGTTGTTTTTGGCAGTTTTTTTAAGTGACAATGAAGTGATTTGGATGAGATCTCGCAATTTTAAGTTTAGATTTGGTTAATTTTCCCAATAGAACCACATGTCACACAAGAGGTTAATTCTTTCTGTCTTTTTTAGTAATGATAATAATAATAATAAACTTTATTTATAGCACTTTTTAGAATTCATGTTACAAAGTGCTCCACATCAGCAGCAAATAAATCATCAAGTTAAAATCAGATTTATATGAAATTAAATGAAATTAAATGAAATTAAATGAAAAATACTTTATTTATCCCAGAAGGGAAATTCAATCTTGTAAAAGCTCACTTTTTTTTTTATATAAACACCAATGCAGGGAAGGAAAGGTAAAAATATAAAATAAATAAAAGAGAAAATGTAAACTTAAATCAGGAAAGGCTCGCTGGTAAAAGTTTGTTTTAAGAAGGGATTTAAAGACGTTACAGTTTCTGGCTTTGATAAATAATGTAAAATTGGTTGTTTTCTTAATAGTATAACACGACTTTCAGCAGGTTTTGGGGCTTCAAAAGGTTAAAACTGGTTATTTTATACTTTACTTTGTCACTTTTTATACTCAGAAAACTACTGAGAACTGTATATGTTGTCTGAAAGTGGAACACAGCCTTTTTCTGTTTGGCAGAGTCTTCTTATGTACCCACAGACAGTGGATGTGCTGCGTTCTGTTTGCTGAGGGATCGCTCTGGTGTTACTCTGTACGCTCACTACATCCCATAAACAGGCCTAACTCAACATTAACCGATGCTGCTGACAAATATCGTCTGTGCATCAGAAGTCTGCAGTATTTCCATCCTTACTTCGCTCAGTTACTTCATCTCAAAGAACACGAGCACTCTTGTGTATTTTTAGCGTACAGTGTCCAAAAGAAGTCACTCGTGCACAAAATACGTAAACTAGAGTGAATGCACGCTCCTTTTACTCCTGTTTGCTAAAAAAAAAAACATAGTTATTTTAGGGGTATTACTGAGCCTTTTTATTTACTTTTTTAAAGAGAAGAAAACTTTATCTCTGTGGTGCATTTTTAAAGATTTATGTCTTTAGTATTTTGGGCTTGAGGCTGAGAGCCGCGGGGATTACTGAGAGGAAAAGGAAAAAATATAGAATAACAGCAGACTTATCCTTTAAGACCAGAAGAAGCTGCTTCTTTTTTGTTTGCAGTCATAAAGATTTCACCAAATTAATTTGCCAGCAGCGTACTGGTGCTACAATACATTACAGTGGATAAATAGCCTAAATACTAAAGAAGCAGAATGACAATGAAATGAGTCGCGTCCGGCCGGTTTGTTTTAGTCTTGTGAGATCTTTTGGTGGCACTTGTTCTCCCAAATGGCCCCAAAATCCCCTGGTGGCTGTTAGTGTTCTTGGCACCGGAGATTTTCTCAGTAAATTCAATAACCGCTCCTGTGTGCATTAATCAGCCACAACCCACGCCGCATCTCCCTCGTCCTCCCGGTTTGTTCCTCCCTCCGCCCTTCTGCAGCACAGTTTAGTCCACTTAGGCTGCAAACCCAACAGCTCGCTCTCCACGTCTGTTTTCATGTGTGGCCTTTTCGCTCTTTCACCTATTTTGACTCCCTTTTCTCTTTAATTGACTTCATTGGTTGTTTTGTTACCCAGCCGACATCTTACCTCGCCAAACTCCTCCAAATAAAGACGTCTTTTTTGTTCTTTTCTGGCCTTATGATCTATATTTAATTATTAACAGCCGTCTAAACGAAGCAAACAAACAGCAGCAGGTCGTCCTGTTGCACAAGTTGCGAGGATGAAAGTGGAAGATTTTAAGCACACAGAAGGTCAGCGGGAATAAAAGCAAACAACAAAACAAAGAGAATCACCCCAGAGGAGGAACAAACCTCAGGATCAAAGCCACGAAACACACACACTACGGCGTCAGCTATTTTGTGCCGGAGTCGATCCCGCCGCCTTTATTTGTCTCTCGCAGTCGGCGCAGCAGTATTTCACACACGCATGTAGGGCTCGATAAACATGAATCACAATGTCAGTGTAACTAAGACGCACTGACGGACAATAGAGACGGAGGCTGAGAGAGAGTCAGCGAGTCAGATATATGGATTTAGACAAAGAGAAAGTAAATGGAAGTGAGAGTGAGAGTGAGCGCTCTGTGCTGCCTGCAGAATGAATGCAGATGAAGCTGGGGACATAATGAATGAGACTTTTACTGTCTGAACCCAGAGCAGGTTTTATTCTCTGTGGGATCATTTTTTAGAGCAACATAAAGTCCTGCACCTCTTTGGAAACAGCAGAACTATAGCAAGAAGTAGAAAGAACTCAGAAATGTCTTCCATGCAATTATAATGTCAGAAATGATCAAAATTATTAAAGTTGTTTTAGAAAAGTCTAGATATTTCCCAGGCTGCAAGGTGGTGGTTAGCACTGTTTCCTCGCAGCTAGAAGATCCCTGGTTCGCATCCTGGTTAGGATGCCTGGATTCTTTCTGCGTGGAGTTTGCATGTTCTCCCCGTGCAGTGTGGGTTCTCTCCGGGTTCTCCGGCTTCCTCCCACACAGTCCAAAAACATGTTGAGGTTAATTGGTGATTCTAAATTGTCCGTAGGTGTGAATGTGAGTGTGCTTGGTTGTCTGTCTCTAAGTGTAGCCCTGTGATAGACTGGTGACCTGTCCAGGGTGTCCCCTGCCTTCACCCTAAGTCGGCTGGGATAGACTCCAGCCCCCCATGACCCTGGTGAGGATTAAGCGGTGTATAGATGATGGATGGATGGATGGCTGGCTGGATGGATGGATGGATGGATGGATATTTCCTAACTAGCAGCACTGCAAGACTGCACAATTCAAATCTTCTGCAAGTATTATTTTCATTGTGGTAGGTTGCAGCCTAAAGTTTGTTGTTGTTGTTTCCTTTGGCAAAGTAAACTTGTGACTTGCAATGGCAGGCTTGTGCAAGGAAACTATATCTGTTAAGTTAGACTATCTTAAACTTAACCACATAGTTTTGGTGCCTAAACCTAACCAGAAAGGAAACCAGAACTTAACTCTTAATTCTGATCCTCTGGTTGAAAGTCCGACAGCTGAGTTAAGCCTCCATCATTCCCCTTAAACCTCCTTTACATAAACTTTCCTGCTACGTTACAGGTCGCAAATTCTGCTAATTGTAAAGCTAAATTGTGTTCCTGTCAAAACGTAATTGAGAAAAGAGTTTAGTTGTACCGGAATTTTGTGGAGACGGTTGTATTGAAAGCACTGCTAATGAAACTGGAAAATGTTAAATCACACAGTGTAGCTGCACGGCATGAGGGAAGAGTTAGAACGTCAACAAACTGACTCAGACAAACTGCAGCATCCAGCTACAGTTTGTTAACATCAACCACTACATGCTGCTGGTTTTACCAAAGCACCAAAAAGACGTCAATATCGGCAAAACAAGATGCACTTCACTGCTTCAGATCACACATCGTCTCACGTTAAGACAACAAGGACAGACTGTTTAATATGAGCATCAGTCTGTGCTATTAAAACCTGGTTCAGACATTTGTTCCCTTCTTAAAATTCAAATCACGCCGTCCTCAGTTGCCCAAACAAACTTGAACTGAAGTAGAAAACTCATCAGACGTATTTCTCTGAGCGTGCATACGCATACAGAGGAGCGACCCTCGCCGAGAGACGTAAACACCGATAAAAGGAATAATTTCTGCGATGGATGGAAAAGCAAGAAGCAGAATGAGTTTAGCGATGTTCAGAGGAATCCGAGAGCAGGGGAGGAAAACATCCTCCTGGCAGGAACTTCAGGAGAGCAAGAAATGTAAATACATGTAGTCGATTTAGTTGTTATTCCTTATGATGAGCGCTATGTGGAAGGTCATTACTATACAGCCCTTTGAGCTTTGCATGTGAACAAAGAAGGTCTGAAGGAATCCAGAGTGAGTTACAGTGAAAGTGTGATCCCCATAATGAATCCATGTTGGACCTGCTGGTATGTAAGATACGTGAGAGAGTCGTGAGATTAAAGAGACGGCGAATGTGACGCTGCTGCGTTTGTCAGTGGGAGACGGATGAAAAGACTGAGTGAAGGTGGCTGCAGTAAAAAAAAAGAATTTGTCCTTGGAAATACTTGAGCTGCGGTTGCGTTATCGGGACATCACTCGCAGCTTCCATTTCAATTGTGTCTCCTTTTCTTTTTGAGGATTGCAAACCTGGATGGCACCTCAGGGATCCGCTCAAAAGGCTGATGTATCATAGAGTGAAAAATGTCATGCAAAGGCAGTTTTAAACAATATAAACTGGTGTCTTCCAGTTTTCTAGTGGTTGTGATGATTATTTGTGCAGGTAAGTAGCTCACGTCTGTAACTGCCCTATAAATAGGAGTGCATCTAAAGAGATTTGTTGCTGTTTTATCAGATGTGAATGAGCAGCCCTTCGGTGAAACGTCAAACTGTTCGCCGCAGTTGTTCACCCTGACTTTTACCAGGCCGGTTGGCCCATTTTTAACGTGGAATAATAACATCATGATAACATCTGGGAGCTGTGCGTTACAACCACGCTCTGGCCCCGTTAATTTGTTTTGTTGCTGCTTTTGTTTTCCCATTTTGACTGCGAAGACCTGATTCGGTTCCAGATCTCATTTGTCAGGAAACACTTTAGGGACTGTGATGCCCCCCTTTTTTTTTTTTTATCTTACCATCAATTCATACCTACAAATCATAGTAGAGCGCCTGTTTCTGTTATCGTCTTGGCTCATTCATTCATACATATGAGCCAGTATGGACCTCCTCCACCTTGTCGTAAGCTTAGTCGCCCATTATCATCCATTTATGGAGCTCTGTTGTCGTAAAATTTAACCCTGTGAACCCCAAACCCATTAATGAGCTTGAAAGACATGCTGTCTTTAAAGTATTGCCAATAAATGTGCCATGTATCAGTCATCCATCCATCTGTTATCTATACACCGCTTAATCCTCACTAGGGTCATGGGGTGCTGGAGTCTATCCCAGCTGACTCAGGGTGAAGGCAGGGGACACCCTGGACAGGTCACCAGTCTATCACAGGGCTACACTTAGAGACAGACAACCAAGCACACTCACATTCACATCTACGGACAATTTAGAATCACCAGTTAACCTCAACATGTTTTTGAACTTGTGGGAGGAAGCCGGAGAACCCGGAGAGAACCCACGCTGCACGGGGAGAACATGCAAACTCCATGCAGAAAGATCCTGGGTGTCCTCACTGGTACGTGAACCGGCGACCGTGAGGCAACAGTACTAACCACCGAGCCACCTTGCAGCCCCATTTATCAGTCAGAACCTGTAAATCATCAGGTTTTCAACTTCTCGATGGTCCTTGAAGTAATCCTCTGTCCATCAGAAACTTTTTACCAAATCTAAGCTTAAAATCGTGATATTTCATCAAAATCTCCTTGTTCAACATGTTTTGTTTGAAAATTTGCCAAAAATACATAATTTGCTTTGACAAATTTAGTAAAAAAAACAAAAGTAGTGGCATTAGTTGGTTGGTTGCAAAAAGGAAAAAGTGGAAGTAACAAAACAACAAAACCAGCTGTTTGCCAACCTTGAAAAAACCTTTAAAAGAGCACTGTGTGAGAGAAAAATTTAAAGATGTCGTCATGAATTATTTTACAATTTCATGTCAGCTGGTACTGACCAGGTTTACTGCTGTCCACAGACAATCACAAGTCACATGAGTTAAATCTTCGCTAGTCAGAACTTATTGGGAAAAGGTGTTTTAATCGTCTGTGAAGTGCAATAACTGTTTTCTGAAAAAGTCAAAACCTCCTCTTGTTAGCATAAAACAATAATTTGCAAGGTTAGGGATGTTTTTTTTCTAATTTTACCATTTCAGTCCCCTTTTTCTCAGACGATACTTCAAAATGTGCACCACTATATGGCTTAGAAACATGGCTAGTGTGGTCAAACCTGTTCTGCCCTCAATAGGCCAACAACAAAACGAGATTACTGCAGCTTTAAATTTTCAGATCTACTCGTTTTGTACCAAACTGCAGGCTTTATTTGTATTTTTCTAAAAACTCTCTGTTTTAGAGTCTAGTTGTTCCAGGATTTTCCCTGCTGGTTCGCACTAAAATACTCATTTGCCATGCAGATTGGAGCATTCGTTGACACGCAATTGAGCAAAATTATGCTGATTTCCTGTTGCATAACCACTACTTTCAGCTCTCAGTTCTGTAGTTATTCTAAATGGCGAACCAACACCAGCAGAACAAAGTACTTTGGAAGAGTGCTGCACACCAAAAAGGGTGTTAACCGCTGCTGAATTTCTTCTCGTCCTCCGTCTGCTGCAGTCAGCAGGTCACTGTAATCCATACTGTAGTCATCCATCTATTATTGCAGCCTGAGGAGAGATGCAAATTATTCCTAAACTAATGAAGGGCTTCTCCCCTTCTTTCTGTTCTCGTTTGAGTAAGTGAGGGATTCCTCAGGCCCGGAGCGAGAGGAGGGAGGAGGGGTGAGGCTGGAGAGGGAGAGGATGATGAAGGAAGAGACAATGGAGGGATGCTGGGAGGAAAAAAAAGCACAAGTCAAAAACGAGAAATGAAGGAAAGTGGAGCAGGAATTCCTGAGGAAGCATTAAGATGGATGTGGGGGGATCAGGGGTCGACAGCGAAGGGGAGGTTTGAGAGGAAGACCTGTATATGGGTATTTCCCAGTTCCCATGGTAACGCAACACTGATCCCACCCCCCCCACAACACATACGCTCGCAAACCTTCTGCTGCTCCCATTTTCACACCCAGTGGGATAACATCATCCCACTCTACAGCCCACTAAGCACACATACATCAACGCAAACGCATGCTTAACGCTCGCAGTACAGCGCAGTGCACGGTTTGATAGACGGTGAATCTTATTCATGTGGCACCGAATCATAGCACAAGTTCGCTCTGGGCGGTTTATATAATAGCATCCTACGAAGAAGAACCCAGATATTTCCGTCTTGAGCATCACTTGGTGACAGCAGGGAGGCAAAAACTCTCCTTTAACAGGAAGAAACCTCAAACAGAACCGGAGTGAGCGGCCATCTGCCTCGACCGGTTGGGGTGAGAGAAAAGACGGCAAACAATAAACATCGAGCAGGTTGATGAGGCCGGAAACTGCAGAACAGAAAACGAGCTGCAGAGATACCTGCAGAGAGGACAAAACACAACCTACGGGAGAGAGAAGACTCAAAGTTAATAACATGCAGCAGTGGAATATAAATATATTGAGAGGGGAAGTGATTATAGCAGCATAACTAAGGCATGATTCAGGGTCACCTTAAAGGTCCCATATGGTGAAAATCCATTTTTATTGTGTTTTGTAGCTCGGTGGTATAAAATAATTCGACCCTTGGTGCTACCTCACACCTTACTAACCCAAAGTCGTCCAACTCCAGCTGTCAATCACGGACACAGAGAGAGTTTTTTTCCTGAATGGTGCAGGAACATCATCAGCTT
>NW_007578416.1:36978-39023 GCF_000690725.1 Stegastes partitus | reverse complement strand
TTGGAGAAATATGAAATCTTGCTTTTGCATTTTACATCATTTGGAAGAGATGTATTGGGATATCTTAACATAAGTGAATTGCAGTCGTCCATCTTAGAAATGACAAATGTGTGGAGTAGTTGTTGTTCCTAATTTTGACAACTGATAAAAGAGTAAAAGAGGTCTGCTCTAGGTAATTGCTTTTATTGTGAGGTAAAGGACATATTCTGGTTTAAAATAATTCCAAAGTTCCTCATAGTTATGCCTGAGACCAAAACAATGCCATCCAGATTAACTCTGGGTTTCTTGGTGTGTAAGACCAATTACAATAACTTCATTTTAATTAAAATTCATCATAAAATACAGCTTAGATACGCCCAGTTTTTCATGAAGGATTAATTCAAGATTTTGTCTTTGAAGCTTAAGCTGCTGATAGTAATATGTACGTCTGTTTCTTGGTGGATACAGAAACTATATGATGTACTGGGCCTGTAACTCAATAGACTGCATGCTGTCTTGTTTTCTTCACACCTGGGATTATTTCTGGTTTCTTTATTTATGAATCATCAATAACACACCACCATACATCAAACCGAGGGTCAGTATACTACCAGGATTATTTCAAATACAGCTTTACACATAGTATTTATTTTATACCAGTATGTCGAGTTTTCTCAAATGTTACAGCTGCAGCAAATGTTATCACATTTATGACCGACACTTTCTCTCTAGGCCCAAAATAAGGTTCACATTTGCCATTCAGACCAAGACGCCGCTGCATCGATTGGACAGACCACCGTGAAACTTGGTTCAGACATGCACACATGAAGCACAAAAGATGTGAAAACAGCTTAACAACATGCTCACAAGCCGCATACAGCGCTGTTGTGTTTGTTGTTGCTGTTTGAGATGTGAACCAGCGTGAGTTCAGTGGGTTTAGAGCCGGTTTAACGCTGAATACTAAGAGAAGGACAATCACAAGCAGAATGTGCTCTTAAAGGTCCCATATTAAGCAATTTCTTAACAAATCAAAGTAAGTCTAATATGTTCTCAGGATGTGTATTTCAGGTTTTAGCTCAAAATCCTGCACAGAGCGATTATTCTACCATTCAGCAAGCTGGTCACAGTTCTTGCGTCCTTGCGTCCTTGCCTCCTTTCCTCGACTTCTTTCCTCACATTTTAATTGCTTCCATTGGAGATGCAAGTGGAGAAGGCAACAGGCATTTAAACAAAATGAAACCTCCTTGCGTCAGAGTCATCCTTTTAAAGCGACACTAATTAAATATGACATGTGGCTCATCCGATTGCTGGATTGTATCACCTGCCTCGGATGAGCAGAACAGCGTTCGTAGCAGCTTGCAGTATTTATTTACTTCTAATTCAGTTCACAGCATGGCATAATGTGATCAGAATGCATGGATGTCGTGCTTTTTTTTTATTATTATTTAACACATTCTATGAATTATACAATAGGTGTGACACACAAAAGAGTTTGATACAAATGTGGAGCGACATATATTGTGATTGATGCATATTGGTGTCGATGCAAATTATTCACCACCTTCGGAAGTTTCTCCTTTTATTGCACGTCAACATTGAACCACTGTCAACTTAATTTAGCTTCTTTGACAAGAATTACAACAAATAAAGACACTTTCAAGTCAAAGTGAAAAATGATTTCTCTGAAGTAGTGTCAAATAATTCAAAATAACAAATGTAAAATAAGTGCATTCACCCTCTTTTAAAGTGACTCAACACAGGTGCAGCCAGCTGGTACTAGACATCACACGATTAGTAAAATGGAGAAAACATCTGAGTGCCGTGAATGAGCCTCAGTGATTGTAGGATAAAGACTCCTGTATCTGGAAGGTCCAGTCACTGCTCAATCTGTACTCCTTAATATAACTACAACATGAAGACAAAAGAAAACTCCAAGCAACTCCATGGAAAGGTTAATCAAAGGCTTAAGTCATTGGATGGATCTAGAAAATTTCCAAGTCACTGTATATCCCTTGAAATACAGTTAAATCCATTGTTAGGAAATGGATGGAATATGGCACATGACA
>NW_007578416.1:35000-36582 GCF_000690725.1 Stegastes partitus | reverse complement strand
TCCAAGTCACTGTATATCCCTTGAAATACAGTTAAATCCATTGTTAGGAAATGGATGGAATATGGCACATGACACTTATGAGTCCTCTGAAATAGAAAAGTTATAAGCTTCAGCAGCTGAGATTAGAGAGACTGTGTATACAAAAATGGTTTACCAGTCCAAGCTCTACGGAAGAGTGGCAAAGACAAAACATACTGCTGAAAAAAGCTCATTTTAAATCTCCTGTGTGAAATTCTGAAGTCAACTGGAAGAAAGTTCTTTGGTCTGATGAGACCACAATTTGGCGGACACCAAACACTGCACATCATCATCATGTCAAGCATGGTGGTGGCAGCATCATGATGTGGGGATGCAGGCCCTCGCTTTGACCAATAAAAGGGGAAAACTTCCAAGGCTATACTTTTTATAAGCACTGTACATACAAATATTAATCAGTCCTGTTCCAGACATAGTTTGTATATTCCAGCTGTATACGTGCCTCTTTTATGTCATGGGTGCAGAAACAACTTCCACAAACCTGTGCGCGAGGGTTAAGTTTTGTGTATTTAAAATTGCTGAAAATGTACACATGTATCCCATTGTGTGTTGTCTCTGCATTCAGGTTCACCTCACAGCGATGTTAAAGACATTACAAACACACATTGGCACATATAGTAGATTTTAGATGATCTAAAAAAAACTGAACAACCTGTTTCCATTTTCCTGATTTTCTTACCTTAACATTGTGTGCTTAATAAGCTGTTTGACCTTATTGTACTTGTGAACGCATGTGTAAACACCTCTCAGCCAAAGAAGAAGAAATCAATAACATTTTTACAAGCGTATGAACCAGGCTTCACGTGTTTTTACGACATCGCGATAGTCAGAGCCACTTGTCCAATCGAGCAGCCTCACAGAATCAATAGCCTCCTATAAACACACACACACACACACACACGATGCAGTATTATGCAGGTTTTATATGCAAAAGAAGAAGCACTGCTATAGATTTTTTTGCTCACAAAACACATATTTACACACATGCTGAACAGCTGTTGGCGCAGCGAAGACAATATATCATATGTATTGAGAGCTGAAGGCACTTTCTAAGTGATTAAAAGTAATGAAGTGAGGGCTGCTGACAGGAGAATGTACATATTTCAAACCCGTGGTATTTACTCTCTCACTATACACATATTAATCTTTAAACATTTTTGTGATATTTTCTCGGGGGTAAATCCGGTGCAGTGTTGAGCTCCACTTGCACCCACAGGGAAAACACATTATTTTATTGTGTAGAGTTAATGAAAAGATGCATATCTTTAGATATTAATGCAGCAAAATTACAATTATACTCATTAGAATTCATTTTGGTGCATTAAGTACACATTCTACACACATATAGTGTTTCCAGAACACACTTCACCACATTTTATTTTTTCTCCAAGTGAAGGAAATAGAATATTGAATATATAAAGCAGTGGATACACAACCAACAACTTAACCGTGCACGAACACAAGCGTTATTATTTCTCAATGATATCTTGTCTAAAATGTGCAAAGAAAGAAGTGCTCTATCTTTAAGGCATAGACTGTATAAAAG
>NW_007578416.1:26739-34635 GCF_000690725.1 Stegastes partitus | reverse complement strand
GGTTGCTACGTCCATCTTTTATACAGTCTATGCTTTAAGGACAGTTTATTTTGGGGAGAAAGGAGCAGGTGTCGCCTCAAACCAGAGGTGGCAGATTTGTGCCTTTTGTGAAATCAACACTTTGCACATTCGTTACAACAAAGTCCAGTTGTTTTCCATCGTCGGTAACAACTGGGAAATTTATCCACGTCAGACTTTTCTTGTTTGTATTGTGAAAATCCACTTTAATCAAGCATTTTTGGGCTCTTTTTAAAAAAATTTTTGTCATGCAATATAAAGTCTATGGAAACAGCACAACTATGACCAGAAGTAGAGCGAACTCAGACATGTTTTAGATGCAGTATGGAGAAGTTATAATAACTTAAATTATAAGAAAGGGGGGAGAAAAAACCCAAACTATTTCTTGATTATTTATTTTTACAAAATTAAAAAAAGTGTGCAACCAACATGTAAAACAGTACGTTACCAAAAAAAAAAAAATGGTGGCTCTACATGCTAGACATATTTTACTGTTTACATTTTTGCAATCTTTACAAACTCGATGCTTTTCACATTACTTTTCTAGAAAGATGCTTTCCTATGCTCAATGTATCATCCAACAACTTGCTCCGCTGCATGCCATTTTTGAGCAATGCTGCATTTATTTTATGGATCAAGTGTTTTATTTCAATCTATCTGGAATTAGTTTCCACCCTTGTGTCCGTCTGCTGAGTAAACACAACCTGTAGTTAAGCTTAAAATATCCCAGATGTTTTCGTCATGTTGCTGCTGGTTGGAGCTGGGTTACCTTAGGCTCCATCCTTGCTTTAGGCTTCAACAAGCACATTTTTTTTTTCTTCCACAATGCAGTTAATTTTGGTATTTAGAAAAGAGAGAGAGAAAGAGATATGTATAATGAAATAATTTTGATAAACTATCATGATTTTAAGCTTAGATTTAGATACCATTCTCAACTAAACAGCACGTCACAGATGAGAAGTTAAAGGACTGTTTAAAAGTTTAAAAATATCTGATGATTAGGTCTGATAAATGGTATAATATTGACACATTTTCAAAGACAACATGCCTTTCAAACCCACCAGCAGGCTTTGGGGTTCTGAGTGTTAATCATCTTCTTGACTTTCTTTGTTGACTCCGTCCTTTTGGTAAATCCCAGAACACGAGGATTGACTTTTGACCAGTTGCAGTCAAGTTAAAACCAACTGCTCCAGCAAGATTTAAATTGGTTTCTGCACAATCCTAATGCCGTCCTCTGGCTGGTGTGATCCAGTCAAAAGCTCCAGGCTGCTACTAAATGGACAAGCTGATGAGATTGTTCTGTCAATTATTGGTAATTAGTTTGTAATTTCCTACATCTGCAGGTCGCTGGAGAAGGATTTAAATCGTGTTTCTTTCAATCAGTCATGGGCGTGTAAACAATCAAACAAGACAATTAGCTGCTGAACAGTCTGGCGTGTCAATAATAATGACGGCGTTATCTGTGTTTCCTCTCCATCAAACTCCGGAGCTGTAAATCTGACATGGACTCAAGATTTAAGTGACAGAAAACTTATCTCATAGCGACATCTGAGACTTCGCTCAGGCCACACACACACACACACACAGCGATTCATCAGACGGAGGCAGCAGAAAAATCTTAATTTGACATCCACTTTAAAGCTGTTTGGTTGTTGAGTCGTCAAGGCAAACACAAAGCCCTCTGAAACTCAATTAAAATCTTTCACAAGAGTCAGAAACTAAACTTTCATGCACAAAGACATGTTTACATCCACATTATCTTGTTATTTCGGGGACAATAAGCCTGAAAAGGTGTTTACGAGGTGACAGGAGAACGCGCGAATGCTTATTTACGTGTTCAAAAACCAGGTTTGTAACATTTGACTGCGAAAATAACGCTCCATTTCTGCTTCCCCTCTTTGAAAATAACATTTTATTCAACACTCCTTCACAAGAAATTACTCCGCTCAGTGCACAATACCAGCAGAGGGGTTTGTAAGAGGTCTGCGGTAATGTCGCTGCCATTGTTTCGACCCTCTTCGAGCGACTTCGAGTGCAGCAAACTCGTCTTTGTGCGAAAATGTGACTGTCATGAATTCTGATGCATATGTTCAGAAACAAAACAAAACAAAAATTGGAAATTATGCCGCCTGACATTTTACTTGTGGAAATGAGCAATTAGCAAACGGCGTGTTGCAGTTACTTAATAAGTGCTGAAAATTCATATCAGACATTTAGCTAATGTCACACTCTATTTCAGTAAATAAAGATTGTTTACCGAAAGCATTACATAAAATAAATGAAGGTATCAGTTAAGTGCCTGGTGAGGATTTTCCCTCCAGTCTGCCTGCAGAGCACAAATAAAACTCTTACTGAAGACATCAAGGATACGTCCTCAGAGCTGGTTGTATTTTCAAACAGAGAAGTTGCAGCTTTTTAAAGGCTGGTATTAATTTTTAAGCAAGTATTCTTGAATTTTATTCTTAGTAGCTGATAAATAAGTCAAAGTACTGGGATTACTCCAGGCAACAACTGTGTAAAAACAGAAAAATGAACAGAGATTTTACCTTAATATAAATGAAAAGGCTCGTTTAAAAATAAAAAAAATAAAAATTATATATTTTTATATACATGTGTGATAATAATTTAACATTTTAAGAGATTTTTTTTAATCATTTGCTTTCTTGCTGAGAGGTAAATGTGAGGACTGATAATACCCTTTAATCTAATGATATAGTCTGTGATGTCGTATTTTGATAGGCATATAAATTTACTTGTGGTGGTGGTGCCGCAGATCAGATAAGATAAACTATATCGATCTCTAACTGGGTAAATTAACATGTTGCAAAGGTAGATTGAAAAAAAAACATAGTAGGAAACAAGACAAGAAATACAAAAGTACAATAAGAATATAAACACAAGGATATATTAAGGACTTTTCACATGATGGATAATGTACCCACATGTAGGACATTTAAATTTATATAGAGTAAGAAGCAGCAGAATTCATAGATGCTACCGGTGTTTCCTTAAACGTGCGTCAGTACACATTAGCTTGTTAGTTGTCCACAGAGAGGCCTCGAGTCTCCTCAGACAGGTGTGTGACCAAATATCTGATGTCAGGCTTCAGCTGAAAACAAGTGGTTTTATGTATGTGATGGGACGCCCAGAGGCCCACACAATAACAAGACGCCCTGTATAACAACTGTTGCTTTTTCTTCTCAAACACTGTACATCATTACAAACACACCATCCCCACTGTAAGGCATGGTAGTGGCACATCATGACAGGAAACATGGTGGTGCAGCATCATGACGTGAAGAATGGTGGTGGAAAATATACACGTATTGTCTACTATGCATTTTGGCTGCAGCTAATTATACGGATACTAAAACATCACAGTGATTTTAAAGAAACTGCTCGTAATTGCACATTGCTCGAGGCATTGTGGAACAACTGTGTATAAAGAAACTAATTTAACAGATAGTTTAATAGTAAATGAACTATAAGTAGTTGGTGGCATTGACAGATTTTCAGATGCATTTGTAATTTTTTTGAAGGCTTTTTTTAAAAACAAAAGTTATTACCAGTGTGTCCTTGTTTGTTATTCACACACACTGAGCTTATCTCCTGCGCATTGCTGATTTCAAAACTCAACTTTAAATTCCTACTTAGCTCTTGTTACATGTTGCCTACATACATATAGCTCTGAGAGGAAATCGGGGCAGAGAAAACAGAGCTGGCGAGTTTGAGATGGCTGATTTATCACCTCTGCAGGGCCACAGAGTCAGAGGGGAGCAGATGTAATCGTAGTGAGTCGGTCAAGGAAGCAGGATGTTTAATGGAGTGGTGGTGATTAGATTAACGGACGCTGCTGGGCGATGCAGTGTTTCTAATTGAGTTGGTGGGACGGCTGTGTGTATTTTTTTTTTAATGTGTGTGTTCACGTCTTCAGGTGGACTGCGGAGGGGCTATAACTCTGTCAGCTTTTATCGGCGTTACGGTGCTTCACGGCTGCTCGCCGGCGCCATCATTGCCTCGTAAATCACTCGCACATACGTATCTTCGCCGAGGAAAAAAGCCAGCTGTTCATTCATGCGGCTTAATGTTGCTGCAGTGCCGCTGCCTCATGACAAGCAATTCGAGTTAATAGCGGCGGCTAAACAGTGATGTCGAGGCATAAACAGTCATTACGTGCCTATAAAACAGACAATCAGAGCGCTAGATGCACACTAGCGCACAAGTGGATGCAGATGCGTTGCACACTTAGAGGCTGCACTTGTACAACCTGCAAGAGCTGCAGCTATTATCTGCTAAATGGAGAGCTCTCCTATTAAGATGTTTGATGGCATTTCCCTTTTTCCAGCTGCATTATTGGATATCTAATATCCTGATAACAGCAACAACACTTCTTAAGACAACTGTGGATATTTCTTATTGCAGGGGTAAAAGAGTGGGAGATTAAAACACAGAGCGGCCTCTCCGAAGGGGTTCACCTTCATAATAAATAGGATTTGATCACATCTGTATTCGAGATGCAGAATGAGGACAGAAGAGAAGCAGCAGCAGGGAAGAGGAGGAGGAGGACAGTGTGGATAGAAGAAGAGGGATGGTGTTGGGTAGAAAGGGTTCAGGGAGGTAAAAGTGAAGTAAAAATAGAACAGTGCTGAGGAGACAGAGGAAGAGCAGCTCGAGTCAAACTTAACAGGACAAAGTCTCGGCGAACGGAAGGAGAAAAGACTAAATATTTATGGTGGGGCAGATAACTGCAAATATCAGAACAAGCCTTCATTTTGTCATACTAGTACCAAAACTGGCCCATGTGTCCACTACAGGCTGTTTTTCATTTGCTTACAAAAAACATTATCACTGCAAAAATTCAAGATGGCCGCCATTTCCCTTTTTGATATCTCATGTATTTTTCATTGGAATTTGTTGTTTAATATGTAATTGTGGGGCTAAAACTGTAAGTATTCTGTCAAACGAGCACCAAAATAAGCCCATGTGTCCACCACAGGGGGATTTTTTTTAAGCCATGTTAGCCACACATAGCTATTTTTCAAGATGGCCGCCATTTCCCATTTTAATATCTCATGTGTTTTTCATACATCAGACAGGAATATGTGCCTTAATATATAATAAATAGGGCTAAAACAGTAAATATTTTGTCAGACAAGCACCAAAATCCCATTTTTTTTAAGCAATGCTAGCCACACGTAGCCATTTTTCAAGATGGCCGCCATTTCCGATTATGCAACCCCATGTATTTTCACACAGCATGATCTTGTAGTGCAAATTACTTAGTTTCAAATAGAAAGAATTTAGCTCACAAAAACCTTATTTGCATTTTCTAACATGATAAATTACATCTTAATTGCGTATTTTGAACACATTTTTGTGAAAATGTGCATCGATCTATTGCAATCTAGCGATGTAATAAGCATGAGGCGTAAAGTTGTAGTAGCAGAGGCAGCACTCTGCCCGGATGGACTTTCCTACTTAGATTCTCAACAAGCATGTGTCGGTGTTAATGTGATTTTTTTTAGCTACAGTAAAGTCTGGTTAATTGAAAATCTGATGATTTGCAGCGCTTTTACAGTCCCAACAGTCCCAATAAAGCTGAAATGACTCACTTTAATTCAAATTTAATATATTTCAAGACATTTGCTAATCCATTCAGACTCTGAATTAACAAAATGTCCCTGCATTCACAGATACTTTCTGTTGCCAGAATCAACATTTAAGTTGTCAAAAAATCTGTGGAATGATGCTAATGTAATAAAAACTGGGTAATTAAGTTAAATCGTAAAATGTGACACAAATGGCAGCCATCTTGAAAAATGGCTACATTTTTTAATTTTGGTGTTTCAAATTTGATTCGTTTGTGGCATTTAAATGATTCATCAGTTCATCTGCTCCACTATTAAAAATATTTAGGAATAATTTCTGAACTGCCAAAAACGCTTTATTCCTGTTTGTGTGGAGATATTGAAAACATTTCATGTACAGTCCAACAAGGCTCCATTTTATTCATATTGTGTCTTCTACCCATTGGCCATGATCTACAACAACTTGTCTCCTGTCTGTCCCTCATCGATCTGGTCAATTTATGTCTTGTTTGCTCCATTTTGGGTCCATTTTGGGTTTTTCTCAACTGAAATTGAGATTTTCCAAATAAGTGGAATGTGACTTTCTCCAGTTGCTGGCAGTCTGTTGTAGAGTTTATGGGGAAAATGGAGCTTTGTGACCCTAAAACTACCCTTCACACAGCAAGCATTAGAAATGAGGAGCTCATAGTCGAGTGGAAAGGAACTAGAGGTAGTCCAGGCGTCTGATTTCTGATTAGGATTCCTCCTGGCTTCCTTCCTTTGGAGGTTTTCTGGGCACGTCCAGCTTGCTTGGGGCCGATCCAGAACTCGCTGTAGGGATTATCTATCTCATCTGGCCTGGGAACGCCTCAAAATCCCTCCAGAGGAAGAGGAGAATGGTGCTGGGAAGAGGGAATATCCTGGTTCGTCTGCTGCCACCGTGACCTGACTCTGGATAAGTGGAGGAGATAAATGAATGGATGGAGCTCTGTGGCCACGGAGATGGTTGTAGTTGCGTTGCGTTTTAATGTTTTCTTGAACGAAACCCACAAGCGGAAGAAGAAGAACCACAACATCTACAAAGCTTTGCAGGCTGTTTACTCACTGCTAAACCTTAAGCAAGTTCCACCTCTGTTGATTTGGGTTTTTTTTTAAGTTGACACCTTAACTTAAAACTTTCACTTGCTCAAAATGTTGTGATGTAATCTGCAGGTAAAAAAAAAATGTGTTCAAAAATGGCAGGTAGTTGCTGCAGAAACAGAAATAGCATCGTATTTCTTCTTCAGTGGCTTTTGTGGACGGCTCAGTAGGAGGACAGTTACGTGTTTTAAAGTGAACAGAGATATTTGCAGACATGAGCTGAAACACCTGATGTGGATTCATGTTGCTTTTGCACAAAAACACATTTTTATTTCATGTTTTTAAATTTGTATGTCCTTTTATTGGCACAAAAGCATAATAGTGGTGAAAGGTTCAAGGTCAGGGTAAAAATACAAACACCATCTGAAAAACTAGACACAACAAACAACAGCATATATATTAAAACAAAACTAGGATGAAATAACCATAATGTAAATCTGGTTAAACAGGCGTGCCTAAATGTAGAATGAACACCTTTTAAAAAATATATCAGGCTTAATTAAGATTTAATTTCCTCAGTAAAAACAAAAACCCAAAAACATAAATGAAAACCTAAATCCCACCTTTACTCCTTTTCTGTGGTGCAAATTTGATTTCATTGCAGAATTAAGTTAATGATTTAAACCCTCCACAAGAAAAACAAAAGTTAAACATTTCATTTTTCAGACTAAAAATTCTGCTTAAACAGTTTTAGGTTCAACACTGTGACGAATCCTTTCTGCATTCAAGGCTCCAGACTTTTTCCAGTAGCTCTGCTGCACACGTTCGTATTTGTTCCATCTTAACTGTGTTGCTGATGAATGCTTTGATAAAACATAACCAGCGTCTGTGCAAGAGGAACAATCCACAAAGTAAAGCTGTGATTTAAGTTGCTGCGGTTGCCTCAGCGCATCTCTGCATAGTTTATGCTTCACGCTGTTGTTGTGATTTATTTCACTAACGTTGCCTTTTAAAGATTTATCCTTATCTATGTTTTTTTTGTTTTATTTGTGTGCCTACATCTTTTATTTTCTTACACAGCGACAGTGTAAACGAGGCCTCCACACCTCAGTGCTTTAAATAAATCAAGTTTAAAAGAAAGCTTGAATGAATGAATGAATGTTTGAAGTTTGTGGTCGAGGCGGCAAACTTAGTTCCATGCATAGACTGTATAAAAGATGGACGTAGCAAC
>NW_007578416.1:12321-26294 GCF_000690725.1 Stegastes partitus | reverse complement strand
CCCCCTCTGAGGATTTTTGCGTCACTGGCTCCAAAAATCCAAGATGTCAACCAGGAAGTAGCAAAACCCTGGCTTCATTTTCTCAGTGCAGAAACTAACGGGTGACACCACGGTAGCTACGTCCATCTATTATACAGTATATGGTTCCATGACAAGTAAACTGCATGATTTATTCCAGCAGGAAAGAGTAGGTATGCCTTTTCAACATAAGTCACCTTTTGGGGCTGTTTCTTTTTATAAAACCGTCAGCTCATTTTTCACCGTAATATGAAGTCCAGCACCTCTATGGAAACAGCACAACCATGAATAGAAGGAGAGAGAACTCAGAAATATATTTTGTGTAGTTTGACATAGTTACATAGCCACGAATCATTAAAAGAGAAAAAACAAGCTTACTTGTTTTGCAAAAAATGAAAAAATATGGAATCAGTGTAAACACTTTCTGTAAACACTGCCTGCAGTTCAGCCCAGCTAAGCTAAAAGAAAGTTCCTGAATTTACTACAAATGACTGCTGGTCACAGTTGAGTCACTACATATTGTGTGGTTGTGCCAAGAATCACAGAATTTTTTTGTTTTTAACAGAATCTGGTTTGAGCAAATGTTTTATTTTTGGCAAATTGTTAAACAAGACATGTAGCTAAAAGTGGTTAGTATTAAATGTCACGTTTTTAAGCTTAGATAAGTTTTCCCATGGAACGGCACATCACAAATGAGCAGTTCAAGGACTGTGGAAAAGTTGGAAAATGTGGCGATTCTTGCATCTGTATGAACACAGCACAAGTATGGCTAGAAGTAGAGAGAACTCAGAAATATATTTTGTGCATTTTGACATTATTACTTATCCATAAATCATGAAGAAAAAAAAAAGAAGAAAAAAGTAAGGCTATTTATTTTGCAAAACTTGAAAAAACCTGGAATCGGTGTCCAAAAATAACATAGTAGCTCCACATGCCATAGATATTTTACTACCTATAATTGCAATATGTTTTCATGCTGGTCCGCTGCCTGCATTCTGTAAACACTGCCTGCAGTTCAAATCTTTTTTTTTAGTGAAATATTGCACAATTTTGCATCTTTTTGACCTCGAAAATGTATTTAAATAGAATCCTCTGACAAGTTTGGAGTAGAAAAAAGTGGCGTTGCTCTCAAACAGCAGCACTATAAGAACCGTGTTCATGCATCAGTGGACTCGGAGAGACAGCTGAAGGTGAGCGTGATTGACGGACCTGACGAGCTGATGCTGACAGCTTTTCTCGGAATGTTAAATAATAGATAAAGAGAAGAGAAGCAACAGTCTGCTGTGTGAAAGTGTGTGAGGCTGGTGTGACCACAGCTGAAGTGCAAGTGGACATCAGTGTGTGTGTGTGTGTGTGTGTGTGGATGCATGTTGTGAAGTCAGAGTGAGACGCTGCTGGAGTTATCTGGGTCATCGTGTTTTAAATTTTAATTTCTCTGTAGTGAGCTACAGTAACGAGGCTGCAGCTCGTCTCAGCTGAACCGTTCCTCTTCTTCTTCCCTCTTGTTTGTAAATTAGATTTACACCAGTAGCTGTAGATAATCTTCCAGGATGCTGTTGTTCTTTGTCACCTCACCCTTCTCCTGTACATGCAGATACTTTTTACACCCTTGTGCTGCTCGCCGGGCCGCTGGGACGGCAGCTACTGTATTATGTAATAGCCGACATGAAACAGGGAAATGTTGCAAGAAGAGATGTGCACTCTTTCTCACACATGCAGGTCACAGGAGATGCCATAGCCTGATTTTATGCATCTTAGGCTGCAGAGTTCCCTGGAGAGCCTCCGTCAGAACGTTTCTATAGGCCCTGCTTTCACCTGGAGGAGGCAAAAACCGCAGAAAGACTCTGCATCATGTCCTTTTATTACAGTTTAGCATCAGAGAAACTGCTTGTAGTCGTCGTGGAGGCAAAATACTTAAAACAAGGATCAATAAAAGGATTTGCATTGTATTAGGAATCTCCCACTAACTGCAGATGCTGTAACTTGATAATAGCGGTGAATAATCTTCTCATTAGCTGCTACTGAAGGCGGTGTCATCCAAATACGGTTAGCTCAGCACTTCATAGCTCACTAACAAGGGCAGACAACAGATTTATGTGTTAAAATGAGCACTTAAAAAGCAACTCGCAGGTTGACTTTAGTGAATTATTGTGCAGGAAAATGATGCAGAAGCTAAAAAAAAATATGTCTCTGTATGCACTGCAGTAATACAAAAGGGAGAGCAGCCAAGCTGGGCTCAGTTTAATAATAAAAAGTATTGATTTTAACACTAGCTTTATTCATATTTTCATTGAGCTGAATCTTTGATGGTCTGTCATCGTTGCTCCTGCTGGTGCCAGAAAAGGAAGCTGCTGCTGCTGCTGATGTTGGATTTGAAGTATTCAAATTGTCATAAAAGCATCAAACTTGGCATGTGCGTTACTTTTTAGCCATTTAAAAAAATTCAAAATGGTGGCCATTTTTAAAGATGGCGTCATGTTTTTGCATCTTTTTGAATATCTTTTAACTTAGTTATTCAACTTTTTTTTAGGACATTATCGCATTGAATCTTACATTTGTGGCACCTTAGAATTACATTGTGGCAACAGAGAGCTTCTACACAAATTTTAAATACAGTAAAATTACATCACTAGATTGCTATACATTGGCGCATATTTTCCAAAAAATGGCAAAACATACTATTAGGGTTTAAATTATTGTTTTAGAACATACAGATTTGGGTTCTACAAGCTAAATTCCATATATTTAGACCTCAAAACCAAGTGTTTCCTTCTGCAAGATCAAGCTGTTTGAAAATATGGTATTACACATTGGCAATGGTGTGGAAAATTCATGTGGCTTACGTTCTATTATAAAAAAAAA
Organism: Stegastes partitus; assembly: GCF_000690725.1. NCBI lineage: Eukaryota > Metazoa > Chordata > Actinopteri > Pomacentridae > Stegastes > Stegastes partitus. Next base: position 23,414 of record NW_007578416.1, on the reverse strand, counting down.
AAAATGGTGGACACATGAGCCAGTTTTAGTGCTTGATTCTTCTGCATGTATCTACCCCGCTAACCGTCAGCAGCATAATCCTTCTGTCTAAAATGAGCATTACATGTGACAACATTTTCAACACAGATGCAACAGTTCAACTGTACTAAAGCAGCTCTGTTATGAGATGTAACGTGACTCATGGAAATAAAATGTTTTTAGGAGTGTTGCTAAAAAAAAAAAATACCCACCTCATGTGAATTTCTGCCTTTAAGTCTCTTAAAATTTGTGAAAAATGTGCATTTTAAGTATAAATTTGGTGTAAAGTTCGACCTGCAAGTTGCTCTTATCACTGCAGTAGTTGCTTTTACAGTTTACAAGTACACAGTGCGCTTTATGACCACTGCTGCTGTCAGTTTATTTATTTAGTAATTGCTTTAGTTTTCATACACTAAAGCAATGTCATTTGGTTAAGGATGATCAGCAAAATAAGAATTTCACTGTACAGTGTACGTGACAATAAACTGCTTGAATCTTGAATCTCTTTAGCATGACTTACCAGCCAGTTAGCAGCTCTGTGAGGTTTTACCAGCAGCAAAGTGGTGCTCAGAGCTAATATCAACGTGTCGCAGTAACATGCTCACAACGGTGATGCTAACATGCATGTATAATGTTCAACTTGTTTGGTCAAGACCCAAAGTATTAAAGAACTGAAAACTTTCACCTGATGAGGAAACGTTAAAGAGCATTTAGCAGGTTGGCAACCAAATTGAATTAAAGTGTAGGAAAACTAAGTAAAGGCTGGATTTTGAAGAACAGTACATAGATTTATATATGCGCTATGATACCATTTGGAGTAGATTTGTTGAGGTAAATAAAAAAACAAGGAGCTGCTGCTACAACTCTTTCACAGTCCTGTCTTTAGCATCACACCCAGAACTCCATCACGTCTTAGAGAACGTTCCTTCTCTCTGAAATCACTGCTGCACACAAACACGTTTTTCATTACAGATGCAGAAGTCTCTTCATCTTTACTGGCTCAGGCACAAAAGCAGCTCTATTGTTAGGAAAAATGTGGACTCATTGTCTGACAGGCTGAAGTTTGCGCACAAACACACTCATTTGCCAGGATGTAGAACCGTATAATGTGAAGCAATTAGCAAAAAAAAGACCAACTTTATAAATCACAGCCACTTGTTATGGAAAAAAACGTGTTCAGATTCCCACTTTTTTCATCTGAGTTCTAAAATACATCATGTACAATCCTGCATTAACTTTTAAAATGATCATTTACACGAAATACTAAGTGAAATATTTAAACTGCTCTTTTAAGATATTGCCAAAGTAATTACAGCACAGTTCATCCTGAGGGGGACGAGAATATCTGCACCAAATTTTATGACAAACAATCCGGCCATTGTCTCGACATTTCAGGCTTAACCACAAATGTCAATGCAATTATGGCGCGAGAGGAAAAGTCAGGGGGTCGACAGACTCCTTGGGATTTATCTTTCTGTAACAAAAATCTACGACAATACATGCACTAGCTGTTGGGACACTTCAGTGTGACAATGAACGGTTTAATTACTGCAGCGGAGGTTTTTCTTTCTGCCAGCCAAGGCCAAAGAAATATTAAAATGAAAAGAATTGAAAAATTATTAAAATATAACCATTTTTGTTCCGAGATTTCATTTACTGGAGCGTAATAGTCATTTATTGTTCATCAAATGGTTGAAAATAGCAACAAAATGCGTTTAGTTCTGTCAAACAAGGAGCGTTCTGTACTGTATGTGCACCCATCATGCTTACTGCTCTGCATAGTCACTCAGATTCACATCAGCAAATAAAGCACAAGAAGTAAATGTAAAGCCGGTCGGGTCGAGTTTTTATTAATGCAGAAAAAGAGACGTTTGTCATGAATATATTTGCAGGCTGAGTTGCCATCGCTTCATTTGTTTTCCTGCAGTGTCCACCCTCTGCAACCAAAGCATCATTAACAGTTATGTGTGCAGCTCCGTCAGCACTTGTTTGCAGAAGTTTGTGGTCTCAGTTAATTACCGGAAAAGTCCAATAAGCTCCAAACAAGATGCAGCGAATCTAATCCGGGCAGTAGCACACTTTCTCCAAAGTGTATTTGAAAGCAACACTGAAAAGAAAAGTATTTTATTGTATTTATGGTTGAAAAAATGATGTATGAGCCAATAGGGACGAACAGGAAGGTCCATTAAAAAGGCAACAAACAGCAGATTTAGAGAACTACATATATAAAGAATGGTCAGAACAAAGCTGACCTCCTTCCTCGTCTCTCTCTCTCTTCCTTTGCAGTCTTTGCTGCTGATTCGTCAGGAGATGGTGGTTTCCCAGAAGAAGCTCGGCGACTTTTGCGAGGCTCTGAAGCAGTACCTGAAGAACGTCTCCGCTCAGAAAGACTGCTTTCAGTAAGTCTGGCTAATGCTCCACATCCTCCCTGCTGCTGCACTGTAACCCTAATCATTTTAAATATTTAATATGTTCCATTTTCACTGTCAGTTTTTCTCACTTTATTAAGCGCTACCTCAACTATTCCCTCCTCTGCTCTTAGATTGTATCGGGTTTTTTTTCTTCTTCTTCTTTCTTCCTGCACACACATCAGAAACAGTTCAGCAGCTCTGAGTGGGTATTTCATCATTATCTTCCCAAAATCTGCTCTAAGTCCCAGGTGGTTTCAATCGGTGAAATACTAATTCTGTGCCGCATACCCAGTGCGTCTAATACTGTACCTGTAATATAGTCTGATATACGCTTGCTGCAGCTGTTATAAACCTCCCGTGCTCCCGTTCGGAGCCTCGGGGTGCTGCGAAGCGCTCTAATATCCAGAGAGATTTCTACAAATCCCAGACTCAATATGCTGTATGCATAGTCCAGAGTCATATCCCGCAAATGCCCTCGGCAAGACTTCAAGGTTCTGCCTCTGCTGGTGTTTGTGTTCCACTTTGTACAGCAGGTTCTGCAGTTTGGACTGAGGATCTGCAGCAGAGTCAGAACAGCTGTGTGCTGTTTGCTGTAGGACAGGATGCAGAGTGTTGCTTAATAAGCGACAATTTGGGGATGTGGGGAGTCATTTATTGCAAGACACCCAGTAACATGTTAAAAAAAAACTGGAAACAACCTTTAAAGTAAATGCTGAAACATGCATGTTTACTTTTTTTATTATTATTTAACCTCCTGACCTCCAAGAAATCTCTGGGCTTTTTTGCTCCTGTCACTGTGGGCTAATTTTTCACTGCAATATAAAGTCCTACACCTCTATGGAAACGGCACAAGCATGACTAGAAGTACAGAGAACTTAAAAATAGCATTTGTGGAGTGTAAGGAAGTTATAGTGAAATACATGAAAAAAAAAAAAAAAAAGAAAAGAAAAGTTTAACGTCTTTGAATATTTCCTTTACAAATTGTAAATAACTGAAATCAACATGTTCAATGTTTGTTCAAGTTTCCACAAGTGTTAGTTATACCAGATACAATGGTGACTGTGCATACTACAGATATTTCACTATTTACATTTTTATTTTGACTTCTATTGATTCTATGTGAACACGGCCTGCAGTTCAGCCGAATAGTCCCCAGAAATTTGTCACATGACTGTTGGCTGCAGCGAAGCCACTAATGGCAAAATGTGAAAAAATCTGTTTTTTTTTTTTTTTTACAGAACTTGGTTACTGTGAATGACTTATTTTTGGCGAATTTATGAAGGAGACATATATAAGAAAGTGATTTTGATTAAATACCATTATTTTAAGCTCATATTTGGTTAATTTTCTCAACTGAATAAAAATTCAAGCGCTGCTGGTGAGATGAAAATCCAACAATTCCTTCTGTTTTTGGAGTTCCTGGTTGATAAATGGTGACTTTTAGAAAAAAAAAAAAAAAAAAAAAACGCCTGTCAAATGTGCTGACAGATTTTAGGGTTCAGAAGAATCTTTTTAAAGCGCGTCCAGCATAAATACACAAGTCACATGCATAAAACTTTAGAAATTAGGTTTATACAAAGATTAAGAGTTAATTAAAGTGTCACTAACTTTATTAACATCTGAGTGTTTCTGACAGCATCATGTCAGAAGCAAAACAAACCTCTTTTAAAGTTTACAAGGGTAAAAAGCCTCTGGGTTGTCGCCTTTAACATGCAATACTTGTATTTCTACAGCTTTAAGAGAAGCCTGTCATTATTTCTGATGTGTGTTTGGGGTCATTGTTTGGTTCCTTTATTTTGTCTAAAACACTAGTTCCAATGGCAGCACAGCAGCCCCAGAGCATGATGCTGCCACCACCGTGCTTGATGGTAGGTTTGGTGTTCTTGGGGTTAAAGGCCTCACTTTCTCTCCTATAAAAAAATAAACTCTTCTATTTAAGGTAAACATGTTAGCAAACAGTGTGAAGGACTCCTTTTGAATGAAACACAATCATTTCATCCTTATAAAGCTCTTGATCACAGCACCTTTAATAACGCCGTGTGGCCGACAACACAAACATCACATATCTATCTGCAGTGCTGCATAGAAAGCATTCCACCCTCTCTTGTACCACACTCAATCATGATTCATTTAATTGGATTTCTCTAACGCTGATCAATAAAGAGAAAATACTCTTTTGTCAAACTGAAAACAACTCTGTACAAAAGACCTAAATAAATTAACAGAAACTAAATGATTCATTAAGTACGCTTGTTTAATTTGCATCCAAATTATCACTGGAGGAGCAAACTCTGTTTAGAAGGTTAAATATTTTCTGTCACTATGCATCATGAGGCACACAAATCTTTGCAGAGTTACCTGAACTGTGTGCAGTGAACAGGCCTCGGAGCAGTCATTAAAATAAAAAAGTCACACAGTTATAAATTGGACTCAAAATCAGGTATGTGTGAGCACTAAAGAGGCCTGCTCCGTGGTCTATTGGAAGCTTTTTTTTGCAGTGACACTGAACAATATTTTGAAGCTTGAAGTCTTTTCAGGCAGAGAAAAGACTGGTAGTGGCAGCTGCATGCCGTGGGTTGTATTCTCTGCAGCTCGCCTTGGAAGGCTTGTTATGGTCGGAGGTAGAATAGGAGGGTAACCCTGACGGAGCCGGAGCGGTTTTTCTAAAGACGAATAAAGAAAAAAAAGTCCATATGAACTCAAGGCTGCTGGAGATTTCTCTGCTAAACGCTGACGTAGAGGAGGAAGAACACATGCGGAGACTTTCCGGCTGAACAAAGTCCACAGTAGCTACATCCAGAGCAACTAAATCAATATTTTTTATGTTTGTACCCACCTCATTCCACATTAGTTCCCCACATTTTGTGACCTCCCAGCACAACAGTGGCAGCATATCTTGTAATAAAATGGAGCCTCTGGGGAGGAGCTGTTTCAGAGCAAATAATATCCTAAAATCATTTGCCTGGAAGATGTGGAGAAGCGGAACAGGGCAAAGGTTCTGCAGTCAGAGCACGTTGTCGTGTTTCTTTGTGTTTACGCTATTACAGAAAAGTTGGTTCCACTGAAATCCCAGCAGACAGACGATGCTAAGAAAGTTGGAATTGGATGTCCAGACCTTTGAAACGCCGTCGTATAAAACCTGTTTTTCCAGCAAGCTCGGTTCAAGCATCACCTTTTGTGAAACAGTCTTATTGTCCAGTTGTAAACAAAAGTTTGAATACAATTCTAAAGACCATGTATATCACAACAGTCTTGAGTTATCGGTGACTCCTGTAACTCAGAAGTTTCTATGATGGATAAAAAATAATCTTGTTTTATAGGTTTATTACAGGTCCTCTGGAAATACGACAAAGTAGCATCAAAACATGTCAAAAATATACAAACAGTAATGCTAATATTCAGTTTAACATCTTCATCTCAACAAGGTGCTATTGGTAGTCATCAACAAGCTTCTGGTTGTGTCTTTGACCCTCCTCTTGGCAGAGTTTGTGCAGTTCAACTACATTTGTTGACTTATTGCCACAGACTTGTTTCTTCATCACAGTCTGCAGGTTCTCGATGAGGTTTAAGTCATGACTTTGGAGATCAGTCTGAAAGCTCAATTCTAGCCTGATTTAACCATGTCTTTACCATTTTTATATGTGTTTGGGCTCATTGTCATGTTAGAACACCCAACTGTGTCCAAGATCAACCTTCTGAATGATGATTTAGGTTTTCCTGAAGAATATGAAGGTAATCCTCCTTCTTCATAGATTCATTTACTTTATGTAAAGCATCAATTTACTTGTAGCAAAACAGACCCAGAACATGATACTGCCACCACCGTGCTTGATGGTAGGTTTGGTTCTTGGGGTTAAAGGCCTCAACTTCTTTTCTCTTCACATTTTTCTGGTCTTTGGGCCAAATAGCTCAATTATTGTTTCATCCAATCAGAAAACTTTCCTCCATAAAAACTTTCATTTGTGCATGTGATCAGCAGCGAACTCCAGTCAAGCATTAAGGTGCTGTGTTCAGGAGAAGGGCTTCTTTCTTACACAGCAGCCTCTCAGCTCATGGTGACGTTTAACACACTTGGCTGTGGACACTGACAGCTGTGTTCCAGCATCTTCTGATTCATTGCAGACCTGCTTTTTGGTGACTGACTTTTGACCATCCTGACCAATTGTCTTTCAGCAGCAGGTGATAGCTTGTGTTGTCTTCCTGATCGTAGCCGTGACACAACTGTACCATGAACTTTATACTGAGACGCAATTGTTTGTACAGTTGATTTTGAGATCTGTAGCTGCTTTAAAATGACTCCAAGGGACTTTTCTGACTTGTTCAAGTCAATGATTTGCTTTTTCAGATCTGTGCTGAGCTCCTGAGTCTTTCCCATCGTGGTGTTTGTGGCTGAGTCTGATGAGAGAATCAAATGAGCCCATATCGGTTTAGAGGAGTCAGCAGCTGTAGTCAATTGTAATCACTCATGAGAAGCTAAGAGGCCATGCCACTAAGAAAGTTTGATTAAAAAACAACTGTCTACATCTCCTAAACTGATCACTGAAGTTGATGTATGTATATTTTTGACCCAGTACATTTGATCACATTTCCAGAAGATGCTTCTTTGTGACAGAGCCGCAGGTGTTTCAGTGATTATGAAGTTTATACGTTTTGTTCACAAGTTTCCACATCGAAATCAGTTAAAGGACGGCAGTCGAGAAAAGTTTCATTTTATTTTCAGAATTACCAGAAACTATTGCAGCCTGCTAAACCTTATAAACCTCACAGATATTTGACATTTTGTGGTAATCAGTACCAAGCCTCCTCTGGAATTATAATCCAGCCCTACAGCACAAACAAAGCTCCTCGCCCCCTTCAGGAGGGTCCTGCCATTTCTCACACGTCCGTCTAAGACAGTATCCAACGATGGTTATACTGACACTTTACAGTGTTTAAGGTGAGGCAGATTAAAATGCTCACTGTGGCAAATTATTACAAAGTTGTACTTGAAGGGTTCCTTGAAATATTGAGTTAATGATGAATGAATGCTGTTAAAGAAATCTGGATTCTTCATTCCATCTTTAATCCAAAAGCAGCGTCATGATGATTGACAGACCGAGTGATAGCTGACATTTACAAACATTTACAAACCTCCTGTGATTCTTAGTTGTGCCTTGGTAGACTAGGAACTAAAACAACAGCTTCAGGAGCCTCTTCTGTGAAAATCAAGATTTTAACTCGTTCATATGGTTTTCTTTTTATATACTAGAAGACACATCATGAGTAAAGTGGACTGGTGGCACTTTTCTGTGTCATTATTTATCTTTAAAATCAGTTTATGGTTTCAGCTTTTAAGGCTTAATTACTCCGAATTCAGAAACTTGCCATTGTGCACCGATCTGTTCACCCTCAACTCTGCTCAAGCAGTGAACTCATTTGCATGTTCAGAGATCTGCACGTACCAAAGGAGGCAGAGTTACATCCAAGTCATTTTAAAGCAGGAAAGGAATATTTTCAAGATCTCCTAAATATGTAATTTTGATGAAGTGAGAATAGTTTTTTAGGGGTTTAATCAATGCCAAGAGAGGAGCTTTAATTTCCCGCCGGCCCTGCCGTGGAGACAAAAATCAAAGAGCGTCGGAGGAATCTGTGGAAGTCTGTGGACGTTAGCTCTCCGAAAATTAAAGTTACTGGAATTTCTGGTAGAAAAAACACCTTAAGATGGAAAAAATAACAAAATATTGCCCACGAGACACCACTTTAAAGCATTGCTGTGACCTAGTATGGCTTCACTACCAGACACTGCCCTTGTTTGTTAGCCTTTGAATCAGAAACTGTAAAAATTTCCAACTTTCCTTGAGCTAATCTTACATGACATGCAGTTTTGTTGGAAAATCGACCGAATCTAAGCTTTATATCGTGATATTTCATCAGAATCACTTTATTCTACACGTCTCATTTATACATTCACCAAAAACAGACATTTTGCAGCAGATTTTTGTCCAGATTTCTGCATCCCGGACGCCACTGCAAGACTTTTCAGCTGAACTGCAGGATGTGTTTCCAAGAGCAGAGAGGAAGCTAGTACAGAAAGAAAGTACAGAGACTGAGAGCAAAATGAAACACACTGGAGTAATGAAATAGATGCAGCATGGCTCAAAAACGGTGAACAGAGGAGCAAGTTGCAGGAAGATACATTCAGCATGGTGAAAATCTTTCTAGAGTTGATCTGCAAAGCACTGTGGACAACTCCTAGCTCGTACAGGTTGTAAAAATGTGAATAGTAAAATATCTGTAGTGTGTAGAGTCTTTTTCTGGTATTAATAACACTTGTGGAAACTTGGAAACATGTTAAACATATATATTATTCCAGGCATTCCAGGTTTTTTTTAGTTTTTGCAAAATATAGTTTGTGTCACAAATGACTAGAAGTTCTCTTTACTTCGAGTCATGGTTGTTCTGTTTCCATAGAGGTGCAGGATTTTTTATTGCAGAGAAAAATGAACCAGCAGTGAGTAAAAATGTGACAGGAGCAAAAACCCTCTTGGTGTTCAAGGGTTAAAACAACACAAACTAGATTTAATGAGTGAAAATCATGATGAGACAGTTGATTTTACAAACGCTGGCTCACCAGTGCAAACCCAGTGCTGCTCAGTGAATTCTGCTGAATCTGGATTCTGTATTTTACGATCAGCTTTGTCGCCCCCCCTCCACATCATTTTCAAACCCCATTCCTTCCAAGGTCTGCGGGAAACCTTCGCTGCACCTGCCTTTCCTAACTGATAAAAAGCTTTACTCCAGTGAGTCACACCTACTTCACGCTCTGCTCCTGGAGGACGGCGAGTATTAAATGCTTTGCCGTGGTCAATAAATAGCACGGCACAGCTGGAAGGGCTGCAGGAGCAACACCACCGTCTCTCTGATGCTACCACCGGGTTTTTGTGTTTGGTTTTATCCGCTACATTGGCGCTGGTTGGTATTTATCACTTTATAGTAAATGCAGCAGCAGCAGCAGCAGCACAGAGCTTATAGGCATCTCAAGTAAATAATACATGAAGGGGGAAGAAGGTTTGTTGATGGAAGCAGCCGCCTCATTACCTGTGAATAGACTCCTCTCTGCTGCCTTGATCTCTTTCTGTTATGAGCCACTGCGTAGCTTTCCTCTCTCTTCATGTCTTTGTTTAATCCTCCACAAACTAACCGTAATATATAAAGTTTATTTAGTCCCCGGCTTCCCTGCTCATTATCTTTTAGGGTGCACGTGTGATTGCATGCACAAACACTTTATTATCTCCTCCAGCAGAGCTCGCAGAAGTCAGGTTATTTCTTTTGAAGCCCTGTGGAGATGTGGAGCTCCCTGCAGTCCGGCGCCCTCTACAGGTTCGCAGAGGAACTGCACAGAAATGACATTTATATCAGACCCTGCAGACTGAACGTGCATCTCTTAGACCAAGTAAAGACACCAAATTTTCAGTTAAAATACAAGAGATGTCAACTGGTATCGGCATTATTCATAGAGCCTCAAAACGCGAGCGGAGCATTACATTTTCATTTAAAGTGAAATATGGAGTTCTAATATTAATTCAGCGATAAATAAATAATTTTTCTCTCTAGTTTATATCTTCAAGTCTTTGATGGAGCTCAGGATGGATGTTATAATCCACCTGCCTTCACTGAAAAGACTCTCTGCAGAGTATTTTATCAGTCTGCAGAGTAGAAAACCATAAAATATTCCACAACCGGCGCGTTTACACAAGATGAAGGATGTAAATCAATCCGTGAGTCGAAACTCGCAGATTTTTTCTTTCTTTTTTTTTTTTTTTTCCAGATTTTTGCACAGGTCTGTGCTTGCGCTGGGAAAATTGAAATCCTGAAATATTGAAATGAAAATTGTGTTTGTGATAAGAGGTGCCCTGAGGCGGCATAAATCCAACTGTAATTTCATACCGAAACAAAGTGCTGAAATGGGGCCGCGCAGCCTCATCTGCATAAACACAACCTCAGCTGCTGCGCTTCAGAGCCAAACAGGTGCAAACGCAAAGAACGGATCCAAGGAAAGAGGAAACACGCTGCGACGTTAGCTGTGTCTTTGTCTGCTTTTATTTCTATCCTGAACCTAAACACTTTTGCACAACAGCTGCATCCCTGTTTAAGGAGTTTAACCGTTCGTATCCCAAACAGTTTCGAGATGTTTTTTTCTTCCTGTGTCATGTTTTGACTGTGCTGAAAAATGCAGACTTTAAAAAAATTATTTTTCACAGCATCTAGTTGGGGTGAATGGTTTGTTTTTGGTAATTCTTTAAATTAGGTATTAGATTAAGTGATTTGGAGGAAATGTCAAGATTTTAAGGTTAGATTGGATTAATCTTCTCAATGGAACCTGCATGTCACACAAGATTAACTGATTTAAAGTTGAAAATTCATGGATTCCTTCTGTTTTTACACGCTCTGGCTCTGTTAAATTGACGACCTGTTCCTCTGTATAGTGTTTTTAGACCATGATGCATTTATTTCATTGCTTGTCTGCAGTTCAGCTGAAAAGTCACAAATTTTTCCATTGACTCTATCTGTTTTTACAGGTTTTGACTCTGTAAATTGACAACCTGTTCCTCTGTATAGTGTTTTTATACCATGATGCATTTATTTCATTGCTCAAGCATGTTTTATTTTGCTCTCAATCTCTTG
>NW_007578416.1:8176-11978 GCF_000690725.1 Stegastes partitus | reverse complement strand
TTTGGTTAGTTTTCCCAATGGAACCACACATGAGTAGTTCAAGGGCCGTTGGAAAGTTGAAATCTGGCTACTCTTTCTGTCTCTGGCTCTGATAAATGGTGTGCTTTTTGCATTTTTTTGTAAAGATAAATATGCCTTTTAAACATGCCAGCAGTGAGGCCTAATGTTGGGCAAAATTGCTCCATCATGTCCGCGGTTCCAGTTCATCGCCTCAGACCTTGAATGCAGCCTTTACTGAATGCCACTATGAGTAAACATGGACTAAGATAAATGTGGATTATTACCAGCACCTTGTTAAAATACATCCTTCAGCACCTTGGTGCTCCTCTGGATGCAGCCAGATGGAGCCTTGGTTCTTTACAGCAAAATGTTTCCTATAAAATTCCTCAAACGTCTGACCCGGTCACACGTTGTTCCGCTTTGTTATTGCAAGTCTTTATTTTTATGGACGTCATTTTGTCTTTTTGGTGTTAAGCGCTATGACATCAATAGAGCCAAGGCTGAGATTTGCTGCTTTATTGTTTCATTTCCAGAATGTGTCCTTTAATGTGCTCTTCTTATGACTTTCCTCCCCTTTCCTATCTCGTGCCTTCCTTTTCTATTTTCAATCTGCCTCCTCTGTCATCAATCCAACGCTCACATCCGTCTCTTCTTCTCACCTCTCCCTCCCCCTGTGATCTCCTTCCCTCCCCTCTTATCTACTCCTTCCTATCCTCCTCCGTCAGCGTGACTGCGGTGCGTCTGCCGGACGGTTTATCCTTCGTCGTCTACGAGTTCTGGGATGGAGAGGAGGAGTGGAAGAGGTGAGTCTCCAGTCGTGTTTGGCTCAGGTTTTTATTCCTAATCCTGAAGGCCCTCGCTGATATCTGTCATTCACGGCGGCATTAAAAGCTTTTTGATTTCCTGTGACTTGTGAGAGCAACAGGCAGAATGAAGCAGCAGCAGCAGGAGGAGGAGGAGCAGGGCGGCTCACTGCTGCTGCAAAGTGATTCATTCCCAACGCTGAGCCGCTTTAAAAGTATTAAAAGTCATGAGTGAGTGAGGACATTCATATTGTTTCTGAGCAGGCCTCGGAGTCAGCACTCTGCAAGTTTTTTGGATCCGAGCGCGCTTCTGTTTTCATTGATTGGCCAAATAAAGAGAGCGCTCACTTCTCTTCCATTACTGTCATAAGCCTGTTGGAAAAATTCCTCCATTCACATTTAATTAGTCGCTGAAGCACTCGAGTTGCGTCAGGTCGTCATGATTTAGTGATGCTGCTGGTGCAGGGCAGCAGGAGAGCTGCTGATGTAGCTGCCCGCTGATCGCAGTTTCTGCTCCACTGCTCGCAGCATTTCACCGGCATTAATATTTCAGCTCCTACAGTAAAGGCTAAGGGCCGCGGCTATGCGCCTCCAGGTCATGTGTGCTTTTGTTGTGCACATGTTGTGTGCTCTCACCATCTCCTCTGGTTGCAGGCACCTCCAGTCAGCCCCCAACAAGGCCTTTCAGCATGTGAAGGTGGACACACTGTGCCAGCCGGAGGCCGTGTCGTCTGTAGCCGTGCCAGGTCAGTGAAAACGCCACAGAACCGCTCTGAACAGTCAAACTTTATTAGTCCACTTCACCGTCCTGCTTGTGTTTGAGGCTGTAGCTGCTTTCAGACGTGCTCCACTGTCTGATCACCTGATGGCACCCGAACGCATCACTTCATGTCTGAATTAGCATCCAACAATCGCAACAGCAATCCTACTACCGAGGTTCTCTACTTCCTAGTCCCCATCTATGACCTCTATGTAGTGAGTTATGTGGGGAGCTTCTCTGGAAAAACGAACATTTTCAGACTCTACTTAAACCTTAGTGCTTTTAGTTACATCTCTGCTGCTGCTCAATTAAAACATATCAGATCGATGATGGCTAAAGTAGTAAACTGATCGGCATTTTTGTGATAAATTCATTTTATACTAAGACTATTTTACAAACTTGATAAATGAAAATAACTTTTTTTCTATTTTTGTGTTGCGACACATCACCTGCATCCTTTAAACATATTTATTGAAATTTTTATTTCAAATTTTAATATTTTTGCGCCATAACTCATGGATTTGTCTGGTTCCTGTTGTCACACGTGTTAACTCTGTAAAATGCGTCTCAATTCTACAAACTATGTCTTAAACTCTACAAAATATGTCTTAACTCTATAAAAATCCATCTTTACCACCATAAAATACATCTCAATGCAATAAAATAAGTCTTAACTCTGTAAAATACGTCCTAACTCTATAAAATACGTGTTAGCTCTATAAGCTACAACTTTCCTGCGATGATGAATTCGTCCGTCACAGGTCAGATCGATGAGACTCACCAAGAATAAATATGATTCACGTTAGCTGGAGTTTAATTCGTTGCTTCCAGCTGTTCGTAGGATCATTTCCTCTGAGTTTTAATAAATACCTGCAGCTTCAAACGGCAGCAGGATCCATACGAGCGTCTTCAGATAGAAAGAGTCGCACGTATTTACCTACAAGGCACAGCAGGGACACGTCATTAATTACCTCTAATTATAAATTATCCCCCAATGTGGAGACGGGATCGATCAGGATCTAACAGCAGGTCACACCGCGGACTTTTCTTCACTTCAGACGGATGAGCTGTGACGCAGTTTATCAGCTGCGGGTCAATTATACGTTAGAAAGTCTGCGGCTGAAGCTCCATCACAGTTGTCAGGAGAGTTTTGCTTCACTAAAGTAGTTCACTGTTTAGAAAATCATGAGTAAACGAGGCTGTTAGTTATTTGATGAGCTGATTTTAGTTGGTCTGTACGAATCTGTGACATAAAAATGGCCTAAAAAAAGAGTTTAGGTGTAAAACACATTGAGAAATCCACACGGGGTAAAAACTAACAGTAATTTATTGATCATTTCTTGCAAATGTTGGACGAGTAAGAGTTTCAGACAGTTGTTTTGAGGTGTAAATGGCATTTTTGGCCATTTTCTAGACAGGTGATCAAGTCAGAAAACAATTAGTTCATTAACAGAGGAGACAAATTGGAGTCTTAAATCAATCAGGCAACATCAACCGCCCCTCAGAAGAACATTAAATACACATATTGGAAAGAATATACAAAAATATATAATGTAATACCATTTTAGAAAGTTTTCTTGAGTGCAAGTAAGTTTTTTTTACTTCCAATATTTCTGCAAGAGCATGTGAGTGTTTATCAGACTGCTTGTTGTTCTTGTTTTATTTCCACATGAAGAACAGATAAATAGAATAAACCGCACAGCAGCAGTTACATGCAGCAAACCACCCAAGCAGGACTCCACTGGCATCTCAGCTCCAGCACAGTGCAAAGGTTCTAGGCACTTTTCTCCCGTTTAATTGGTCCCAAATTCATTCAGCGGCGTCACAATAAGCCCGAACATACAGCCGGAAACATACAGAAAGTCCAGCAGCAGATGGTTTGACCCCCGCGGAGGCCTGATCTCAACATCACACGATCAGTTTGGCATAAAATGAAGAGAAAAGAGGCTCGGAGGCAAACGAAACCCACAACAGAACCTGTGGCAAGTTTTCCAAGACACTGAACAAGTTACCAGCTTTAAAGGCACCAAATATACAGCAGGAATTTATTTATTTTTGGTTTGTTTACTGCACTTTATACGACGTTAATTATCTTCACTTCGGTTATTTTAATTAGTTGAGTTTGTATTAAGTTTGGGAAATGTCAGGATGTAGTGCCCCAGCCCCAATATAAGGTCTTTAATAGCTGTGTTTTGTCCGAACCTAAAGAGAGTCGATATAATTAAAATATAAAGCAAAG
>NW_007578416.1:0-7549 GCF_000690725.1 Stegastes partitus | reverse complement strand
TAGAAACCAACCAGTCCTGTAGAGATCAAACTTTTTGTCGATTAATCAGTTCACAAGCAAAGGTAGCACTATGAAATTATATTTGCTGTAAAGTTTATTGGAATTTCAAAATGTCTGACCTTTTAATGGGTAAAAATGAGCGACAAAATAAAGAACAAGATGCGTCAAGTATACACATATACATGAATATACAGAAAACCAACCATTAGTTGATTAATAGTCGAGTTTTTTAAAGCAAAAATGTCTCAAACTGTCAGCTTCAAAATGTGACGACTGGCTTGTTTCCAGGTTCTCTGAGTGTAAAAATCTAACTGAAGCTGTTGATTTGGGCAGCAGGTAAAAATGTTGTCCATTTTTTTTTTCCATTTTTACCAACAAAGTCTCTAATTAAAGAAAATCTTCATCATGTATTGATTGCTAATAAACAAAAATAAGCTAAACTAATGCTAGTTCACTGGAAACTTTTAAAATAAAGGTTGCATGTGTCGGATGCAGTCTGGAGCCCTGAGTGGTCTGATTATTTTGTGCATTGATGCATCCCCATAGATATATGTAGAGAGAATGACACACAGATTGCTGATGTGACTTTTACGGAAAAAGAAGTCGACACCTTCAGCTGCTGTCAGATTAATGTAAAGAAGTGGATGTTTGATAGCAGCTTCAGAAACTCATCCTGCAAGGGATCGAACATTTAAAAAAAAAACTGATGCAACAGAACACAAGAGCCCACCACGGTTTCCTCACAATCCTGAGGAAGCGATTATTGTTTTTGTCAGAAAGCCCGACTGTGTCATTATGTGAAACTCAGACGACGACTGCAGCAACCTGCTCAGAAAATGGCAGCATTTAAATCGACCGACACGAATCTGAGCTGATGTTTGGCCGACCGCCATCCTCGTTGTCTCACTTTTTATCCGTCTGTCGTCTCCATCTGCCAAAAAAAAATCCTCCTCATCTCCATTCAGTCCTCTCTTTTCTCCCCTCTGGGGCTCGTTGTGTTTTACGTCCTCCTCTCTGGCCTCTTTCTCACTTTGCTGTTTTTTTTTTTCTTCCTGCAGCCGCCTGGTGCAGCGTCAACAGGGACTGAGCATGAAGATATTCAACTACACGCCAAGACTCCTGGACACTCCCCACTACTTCTTCTTCTTCTTCCTCAACTTCCCTCCCCTTCGATCCGACTTTAAAACCTTTCCTCCCTCCCCCCCTGCGTTTCACCCCCACATTCTCCCCACCCCACACCCGACTCTTTTTGTAAGTACATGTTTACATAGTGCAAATGAACGGTGTCAACTGCGGTGAAATTTGAACAAACAGTGCATTTTACAGAAGACGTGTTTTGCATCTCACCACACGTAGTTTCGCTGGTTTTCGAGATTATTTCATGTTTCAAGTAGCTTTGAGCCACTGTACGGTGGAGTCTGTCATGTAGCAGGGACCCCGAGGTTGAGTTTTTTCATGTAGCAGTCTTTGGGCGGTCCAATGTGGGAATGCTGGCATTTTTATTTTCTAAATCACTCATCAAGAGCTGAATGATCACAAAAGCAATTTTTTGTTTGATTGTTTGTTTGTTTCGGACATTATTCTCACATCAGCCATCCTGAACTCACAGACGCTTTGCCTAAATGAGGACTGTCGGGAGGTCTAGTTGTCAGATCAGCTTGCAATCTCAGGAAAACAGAAAAGTAAGTCGCTGACAGCTAGCTGTAAAAGGCCCGTCTGGACTGGGGTGGAAAGATACCACGGAAGGTCTTGCGAGCAAAGTTTCCGCGCTGAAAACAGACAAAACCTCGCAAAGGGAAAGAAGCAGTCATGCATCTAGTGGCTGGAAATGTTGCTAACAGGATTTAAAGACGGAAATATTCTCAAAACTGGATGTAAATGAGTTTAGCCCAAATTCAACCCCAATTCATAAACCTGTTTTGACGCAAAAAAGGCTTTTTGAAACAAGAAAGACTCTTAAAATGCATTTCTAGAAAACAAATGAAGGTATAATTGTGGAGTAGAGTAGCTCACAGGTATTTTCCTGTACGATTACTGCTGCCCACTTGCAGATTAATGACCAAGAGCCTTAGAAGGAAAAGAGTTCTTTCTAATAAAGCCTCAGAGAACCAGTCGTAACCGTCATGTCGCCCCCATCAGTCGCTTCAGATCCGATTGTTTAGTCCAATTCATGAGCTTCATCCCCGCTTATTGAATATACGCTTGCTGCTGTGGGAGTAATGTCTACGAAGGCATGTTCGGCGTAACATAAAACTGCTTTTTCATGAGCAGCAGAATCTCTGGGAAGACGGACGCAAAAACTGAATGCAGGCGACACATTAGGAGTCGGTCTTCACATGGATTTGTGCTTGCAGATTCTGACACACTGAGTTATATTTCTTCATACAGCTTTGTTTCCATCGAACATTTTGAATCTCTGAGCTTTGGCGTCAGGGTCATTTAGACGAGCTTTGCTGTCGAGGGATCATTTCCGCCACCTTGAGAAGAAGTAGGGACACACGGCGGCACGTCACAGTTTGAGTTTTTGCCTTCTGTTTGCGTATTGATTGTCCGAATCGGCGATGGGTAGCTTCTCTTAGCTGTGCGAGTCTAGTAGAGGTTGTACATATTGAAGAAAAAAAAAGAAAAAAAATGTCGTTCTATTATATTTGTATTTCTCTTTTAGTGCTATGGTGCAAGTTTTTTCCTCAGTGAAAGTGGCAGTAGCTTCCGTAGGCGCTGCGGCTCCTGTCGACGCTTTGTTTGAATCCCACCATCACACGCGGACACACCTGAACCTGAATGACGCTGAATATAAAGCCTTAAACATCACCACACGGGCGAGGAGGTTTTAAAGGGTTATTTACAAATTTTTTCCTTATTTTTTTTTTGGATGTGTAAATTCCCCCACTAGCGGTGTTTCAGTGTAGAAATCCAGCATTCTAGATCGCATACTTTTTACTTTCCCAACATACTGCAGCTGCTAATTTTGGACAGAATTATTCAATAACGTTGCACCTTAAGGTTCGACCGTCTCGCTCATGCATCCGTCACAGTCTGGAGTGCAAAAATGAGCTGACACCGAGCTCGTTTATACTTGCAAATTAACCGTGCAGACGATTGTGGGTCAGAATTGGCAGAAAAACACGCTAGCATCTTTTTCCTGCATACTAAGTAGTATGAGTGTTGGAACGCGCCTCACGTCTTGTGTTGAATTAACACATTATCGACATGAGTTTCTGGATTTCACCAGACTTCGTTCAGTTGGCACGACTGGAAGAATAACCTCCACAACGTACTGTAGCAGCTAAATCAACCACCTTGGCACAAATCTCTCTTTAACACGTGATCACATCGCATTGCCACTGTTGACCCCACCTTTAAAAAAAATGCAAAAAAAAAAAATCTAATTTGAGAAGAAGTTAATATGCAAATTAACAATGCAAATTTAGGCTTAGTCGACTGGATGTCGCCTTTAAAAATGGAGTCAGAACATCCTCACGAGCCCCTGTTTAGCATTTTGTTTGGATAATGTGACTAACAACAATATTATTTCATGAAATTTGACAACTATCTGGCGTACCTCTGCTTATTTTACGATCCTGCTACATGCAAGTAGACTAAAAGCTCTACAGGAAGGCAATAACATGTCTGCAAATTCCCATCTTTACATGCTTGGGATGCTTTCTGAAAGACTCTAATTATGCTAAATTGAGGTATATTCCAATTTTTTTGCCCCCTTTTAAAGGTCCGGTCGATTTTCTGGCCCAATTTTGGTTCAAATCTCACCCATTCGCCTCCTCACCGCCACTGTAAGCCCACCACTGTAAACTCAATCAGACTCGGAAAGCACAATGTAAAAAATGAGTGAATATCGTGACTTGAAGATACAGTATATTAGAGGTTAATGAGTATGATGAGAGTATTTAGAGATATATATATATATCTATATAGTATTACTGTTTATCTGGGTAAAAGATTTGTTGATGAATCACTCCATTCTTTAAAAAAAAGAAAAAAGGTGCCATGTTGCCATCCACCTCACTGTCGAGTCTATTTTCTCATCTTGCCGGTACTGTGGTAGCAGTGGGTGGGGATCCAGCTACACTGATACTGATGTCGATTTAGCACCGTAAGCCTCCGTTCAGGGCGCCGGGCTGCACTGAGCCACGCAGGACTGTGTGAAATGTGGAAGTGTTGAATATTATTACATATACAGTAACATGAAAAAAAAAACAGTAGGCTTGTAGAACAGGCATGCAAAGGCGCCGCTGCTTTATATGTGAAATGTTTTTACTAATCTCTAGAGCGTTAAAGGTACCATGTGGAGTTTAAGACCAATGGAGCAATGTTTGCATCGTGCAGGGTACTTATGGCAACTGGTTTCTTGCTACTTTGTGGAGTCACAGTTAGTGGCAATAAAGTGCCAAGAAATGTAGTAATGTGCAAGTTGCTAGCTAGCGAACACTGACACAAACAATGACGGATTTGAAGAATAAAAAGATCTGCTTTGCTAATGTTTTATTAGAAAATAAATACATTTGTTTGTTGGAAGTGAGGCTCTTGCTCTGAGCATTAGCATTTAGCTTAGCTGCGGTTAAAACGGAAGTGGAACTTGCAGCGTTTTAAAATACATCCGAGTGCTAAACTGGACCTGAAAACAAGCACAGATGTGTAATAAAGTTACCCTTAAGGAGATATATCAAGCTAATTTCCAGCTCTATACTTTCATTCTATAACTCCACAAGAGTAGTTTCGTCTAAAATAAGCTGTTTTCGCTCCCGTCTCTTTAAGACTCCCCTCCCTAAAAGCCCACTTTCTTCCAATTGGCCAAATTTAGGAAGCCTGCCCACCCAATACTTGTGAGCACCGGCTCTTATTCTTGCCCATGTGCAGGTTTTGGAACCAAACTGAAAAGCCACAAATATAATTTATTGCTGATGATTGGAAAAGCCAACTTTTCAACTCTATTTGTTCAAACCCAAACTGAAATATGAGACATCACGACATCGCTGTTTGGTCAATATTACACTGGTTACCAGTTTATTGTGTGACGTAACTATGTATTTAGTTTTAATGAAAAGCCATATACGATTTTTTTTTTTTTTTTTTTTTTACATATTCCCCCGTTTAATCTATGTAAATGTGGCAAATGCACAAAAATATAGACTGAAGTAAAAAAAAAAATGTCAAAGCTTACGTAGCAAGTAAAATGTTTTTCTGCTGTCAGCAAATAAATGTATAGTCAAGTTGTTCCGTCCCTGGAGCGGATGACCCTGTATAGAAATCTGAAGAGTAGACGTCAGCTCAAACGTAGTAAAAAATAAAACACTGGTTATAGACAACATTGGAATCGCAATGTGATGGCATCAGTTAAACGCCATTTGGATGCTTGGACTGTGATTGGATCTCGATCAGATGTGCAGCTTTAGGACATTCTCTAGAGAAAACATCAATCCCACAAGGAGGAAAGCTCCCCTAACTCCACCTCCTCAATCACGAGACCTATAAAGCTGCTGCGATTCTCCAGATAGCCCGTCCAGATACAGACTCTCCATCAGCAGCAGGTCTTAATGGGGTCAAAGTTATTTCTGCAGGACACAGCAGCCACATTTAGAATAAAAATCTGCAGCAGCTTCTGAAGACACGATGATGAGACGACGTTTTGCTCCCGAACCTTAAACTGCAGCTAAACTAATGATCTGCTTTGGATGAGAAAACTGAAGAAAACTCCACAGGGCACCTCTAACCTCTCAATAAAAAAAAGAAAAAGATTTAACCACTTGCACTCCTGGGCCACTACAAATCTTGTTTGCATTCGAGAAGGAGCTGCTGTACTCTCAATAGAAACATAAAGCCATATTGCATGGATCGGTGTTTACATGTCAGTGACTTACTATACTGATAGCCATAGTTTACAGCTGAGTGCAGCCCGACCGCTCCGATCGAGGGCCCTCCTGTCGTGTACATTTCGCCCAGCTCGGCTTGGGTTGTGTAAATGAGCTAGATAGTGAGTGAACTGTCAGAAATGCCAATACTGTTTCCTGTTGATACATTCCTGAATGTCCCTCAGACTGTGTTTCTTTTTTCTATCCTCCTTACTCCTCAGTGCAACCTGTGCTGCGCCGCGCGACGGAAGAGTTACGGCTTCGACGCCAGCCGAAGCGTCGAGCGTTTCCCGCCCGACGCCGTGAACTAAAGCGTGCAGAGTTCAGGAATCCGTCAGGTTCTGTAGCCGTAGGGAAGCTGGTGGACCGAGCGTCGCCAAACGAAGCCAATTGGGGGAAAACCGAGCGACGTCGAGGCCGTAACTCTTCCCTCGCCCGGCTGCGTTCTTTTCTATCCTTCAACTGAGTGCATGTCAACTGAATGTCCAGTAACTTCTTTGCTGTAGTATTAGGCCATGCTACTCTTCAATGGGTTTTGTGCATTTCTTACCTTCTTCTTTCTTTTCTAGTATTCCTATGAAGGAGACAGAGATTAAAATCTATTATATAAAATATATATATATATGACTAGAAAAATGGCATACAAGAATGAACATTCACTTTTATGGCAATGTTTAACGAAATATTAATTCTTAATGTATGTTTCAGTAAAACTGCTTTCTCTTCTTAAGTGTAGAGACTTATTGCAGGGATGCAAGTATTATATTTGGTCTTTGAAGAATATCTTGTTGAAATTCTAGATGATGTAGAGTGATGCAATTCAATAAAAGTATAAAACTGAAAGCGGTGTGGGCTGTTTGATATTAAACGCTGACGGTCGTTTCCCGCTGAAAGGTTCTGGCAGATCTGGGATTAATTTGGATTTTTCATTCGTCGCGTCGTTCCGTTCAATCTGCAGGTACATTAAAATGAAGTAAACAGCGAGTTTCCTCTTCGGCTGCAGAACACGAGTGCAGAGGTGGAACGAGTGCTCAGATCTTATAAAGTTTAAAAGCAAAACTTTAAATGTATAACAGACGTATAAAAACACACTTGAAGCACCAAAAGTAGAAGAAAACATCCTGCGTAATGTATATCATCAGATTATTGATGTATTGCTGTCCTTAAAAGTTGGAGCTGAATTGGTTTAAGTTGTTTTAACTACAGTTTGTGATTTTCTTCTTAAGTTTTATCTATAATATATCAATGTATGTATTGATTATGGAGCCTAGTAGATTATTGAACTGAATCTGCAAAAGGAAAAACTAGTAGCCTAAGTTATCCAGTCGATGTAGTGGACTAAATAAGTAGATTTGTTTGAGTTGTGGTAAAGTATAAGGCGGCAGAAAATGGAAATACTTCAGTACAACACACAAGAAAATTTACTTTTTTGTTGTTGTTGTTGGATTTTTTTTCATTTGCTTTTATTCCATTTATTATTTTTATTTTGCTCTTATCCATTTTATCCATATTTTTTTCCCTTTCCTTTATGTGTTGTGGCATTTTTTAATAAAGCTCCAACGATTAGCTGTTAGCTACTTCTATTTCTGTATTTATTAGGGTCCGAGCACCCAAAAGGGTGCGAAGACCCTATTGGAACTGCTAGGATTATTATTATTATTCGTGCCAAAGACACGCGTTTT
>NW_007578415.1:310947-344526 GCF_000690725.1 Stegastes partitus | reverse complement strand
AGTTTTGTCTAAAGACAACACATGTGACTGATTACCTGCCTTCTTCTCCTTCTCTGCTCTTCTCTTTTTTGGCATCATTACAGTCAAAACATTTTTAAAAAATCACATTATTGCAAAGCTAAAGCTACTAGATCACCTGTGTTCCTGCAGCCTGTGGACTGTAGATGATTCAGCAAAATGTTTAACTCTATTCCTGTTGAATCCTGTCTTACATTAGAGACCAGTGAAATCAAACAGCAGCAGCTTCGATTATTTAATTTATAAAATGTAAAAGAATCCAATGATGGTTCATCAGAATTATGCAGCCTTTTTGCTGATCAATTAATCAACTTTTTAGCTTTAAAAATACCAGCAATTATCTTTAAATGCAATGTAAGCGAAGTCTGCTGCATGCATGTCATGATTACAGCTTTGCACTGACATTACAAATCCATAAAAATGACAGGGAGCTGTTTTAAAGCTGAAATTGAAAGTTAAATATGGCCTCAGTGGCCATCTTAGGCCTCTGTTTGCTCAGACGATTGCTGCCTTTTAAAAACAAATCTGGCTATTATCAGTATTTTATTCATATTTTACACAAATTGCAGTTTTGTCCAAACACAGCTCACATGTGACCACATTCTTCCTTTTCCTTTCTTTCCCTTTTGCCTCATTTGCTGACACCATAACAGGTATAACATTTACCTGTTTACCTGCCACGCTGTCTGCAAGTAACCTGTGAATCGCAGTAACACTGCAAAACATGTTTGTTGTGTTTCTTGAAAGCATTTTTGAGGCTGGTGACGTCAAACTACAGCTGCAAGTGTTCTTTATTAGTCTGACATTATTTGAATATTTAAAGTTATGAGGAGCAAGTTTTGATGGAGCTCAAAGTCTCTAATGACGTAACACAGAAAGATTTTTTTTTAATACAAATTGACAAACAAATGATTAGTTGTTTATCAGAATTATGTGGCCTTTCTGATGAATTAGTGCTAATTAATGAAAACATTTAAAAACACCAACCGTTACCTTTAAATGCAACCTGAGCTCAGTCTGCAGCCTGCATATCATGATTACAGCGGTGCACTAAAAATAATTAATTATGACAGGGAGATGTGTTTAAAGCCTAAATGACTAATTGGAAAATAAAACGTGGTTCTTTAATCACTGGTTAAGGATCGCTTCAGCGGCCATCTTGGGCCTCTGTTTGCTCTGATTGCAGTGTTTTCTTCATATTTAACACCAGGGCAGGGTGACGTGGCCAAAAATATTTATCATGATATATTAGAACATTTGCGATAACGATATAACTAATGCCAGACAAAATACTTCAAAATTGCACAACTTTATTGGTGCAAATTTGTTTTGAAAAGAACTGTTTCTTTTCCATTTAGCAAGAAGCTGCATCAGTTGTAAATTGCTTTCTGACAATTTGTTTATTTAAAAGGCATTTCAAATGGAAATGGGCTGACAAATCCTGAGCATAACAATGTAAAGTATCCATAAGTACAGTAGAGCTGCTTTGCAATAGAAAAGTTTGCAGCCGGTTTCTTTAGTCTCACCAACACGTCAGTTGAATGAATATTTGGAGCGATGGGGTGGAAGTGGGCGGGAAGCACAGGCAGTACTCGGCTGCTAATGCCAGTTTAGGATAGCGGCACAGTTCTGTTTCCACCATCAGGTGGCAGCAGTGGTGACGAGGGGAAGGGAAGCAGCAGGTGGGGGTCAAATATTCGGATTTCAAAATTGCTTTCCTGACACCAGCACAATATTCTGATATCCAGGTCCAGCCCTACTGTGTCGGTTGATGCACTGCGTTCGGTCGCCACCATGCTTTGCTTCTCACTCCATGTGCATTAGGCCAGACAAAGACAACAGCACTGCACCTTTCACTCACATTTTATTGTGATATTTCAATTTCATATCATCCCCTAACATGACACCGGCGTTATCGTGCAGCTTAGGATACAACCCAGCCCTAACCTGAAACTCTTATCTGTTAATGATAAATGATTCAGCAACACTGCAAATCATGCAAACTATTAAACTGTATTTTTCTAGTTTATTACATCTTATAGTTGTGGCAGAAATCAAACTACAGTCTGTAGATGATTTAGTTTAGAAAATGTAAAGACAGATGCCAGTTACACTAACGAGGAGCAAAGTTTTCTCACTTATTCTAAGTGATGCAGCGAACAAGCTTGAAGTCTACAGTGATGTGAAAAGGAGTTATGAGCAGCAAAGGGAACAATTAATTGTTTATCTAAATTCTGTAGCCTTTATGCAAACTTGTTGTTCAATTAATCAATTAATTTTCTGCTTCAAAATACCAACAGTTATCTATAAACTCTTGTGTATCATGATTACAGATTGGCACTCATGTTAAAAATAAATAAAAACATCAGGAAGACGTGTTTAAACATGAAATTAATTAATCAAAATGATATTTGCTAAACTTTTGCTAATAGCAGCTTCCTAATTAGACAAATTTGATGTTTTTTCTCAACTCATTCCACTCTAAGTTATTATTATAATTATAATTATCATTATTATTGTTGTTATTATCATTATTATTATTATTGTTATTATTATTATTTAATACTTTTCCTCAATTAACTCCACCCAATTTATTATTTTATTATTCTTATATTCTTCTTCTTCTTTTTTCTTCTTCTTCTTCTTCTTATTATTTGATGATTTTCCTCAACTCATTTCACTGTAATTTATTATTATATTATTATTACTATGTTATTATTGTTTATTTGCACAGCACAAATTAAAACCAATCTTAAAAAGCGCTTTACAACAAACAGAAGGAAGGAAGAATAAAAACACTAAACGAAACATAAAATATAAAAGCTGCAGAATAATTTAAACTTCAAACAGAGCAGTTCGGTGTCAGGAGCGTAAATCATCAGCTATAAACTCTATAAAGTTGAATCCATTCAGGGGGTGAGCAGGTTGAAGGCATCACTTTGGAGGACAATTAACCGATAACTCACTAACGAGGGCAAACTGATTGCCTGCAAAGTGTAGTTTAAAGTAGTTCAGGTCTAGTTTGACACTTCGGTATTTGAACCGTCCTGGAGAAGTCGTGCGTTTCTTCTTCTCTGCAGCATCTCCTGCAGATGAGCGGCGGCGGCGGCGCAACGCTGGTGGATGAATGTGTGTTTACAAACGTGCAGACATGTTGGTCGGCGCTCACACAGCAGCTCTGTGTGTGTGTGTGTGTGTGTGTGTGTCAGCCCGTCTAAGCTTCTTCCCCTCCCCCCCTCTCAACATCTCTCTCTCTCTCTCTCCCCTTTTTGTCCCCCTCGCCCTCTCCTTTTCCCTCCCCTCGTGCTCTCCTGCCTGCTAGCACTATTTCAAGCCTCTGCCTGGGAGAGAGAGGGAGGGAAGGAGGGAGGGAGGGAGCGAGCGAGGCAGAGACACACAGATGCGCAGTTAGAGAGAGAGAGAGAGAGAGAGAGAGAGAGCGAGAGCGAGCGAGGGGAGGGGAAAGCAGACAGGATTTAGAGTTCAAGTGCACGTGCAGAAAATAGGCTGAATAGAGGAGAGCCGGAGCAGAAAGGAAACCAGGAAAAGGAACGGCAGGGGCTGCAGACAAAGCACACAGTAGCTCTTTCTCTTCCTCTTTCCTTCCCCCCCTCTCTCTCTCTTTCTCTCTCTTGCAGGGGTGAAAAAATGAAAAATCTGAATAGTGTAAGAAAAAAAAAATGTATTCCTGCCCCCTCCTCCTCCTCCTCCTCTCTTCTTCTTCTTCTTCTTCTTTCCTCTCCCCACCGCCGCCGCCGCCGACACACTCCTCCTCTATATCCCTCCCTCTTGGATATTTCTCCATTAACCTCCACTCTTTCTCTCTCCGGCTCTCCTTTTTTTTTTTTTCTCTCGTTTTACTCCCCTCCCACCTCTTCACACACATGCACACGCCCCGGACTCCTTCCCACTCATTTCCCCTCATGCTCGCTTACTATCCACTTTCACTGGAGACCGACCGCAATGAGCTTTTCTTTTTTTTTTTTGCCTCCTCCTTCCCTTTTTCTTTGCCGTTTTCTTTGCTTTCGGTTGTGCCCTCATGTTTCGAGGGCTTCTTACCCTCCTCACCGTTCGTGGCGTCCCCTGAAAAGAAAAAAAAAATAGAAAAAAAAGAAACGCAGGCCGTGTGGATTTGTCCCTGCAACTAGACTGCATGCCACCAAAAAAAAAAAAGTCCTTTCCTGTAAACAGTTTTTTTTTCTTTCCTTCTTGCAGTATTTTTTCAACTCTGCTTAGACAAATCTGTAGCGGGAGCCGAGGGGGTTTGAAGAAAAACAGTCATGTCTGATGAATGGACATATGAAGGAAAAGAATGAAGGGGGAAGAGCGTGGTCTGCGGGAGAAAAAGCCAGAAAGACTGAGAAAGAGAGGGAGACGTAGGAGGAAAAAAAAAAGAGAGAGAGAGAGTACCGGCACTGGCAAGAAAAAACGGGAGGGGGAAGAGAGGAAGGACCAGTAGGGGATAGACTTAGGAAGGAGGGACGGCTGGATAGGAATTGACCGAAATCGCGGGAAAAAGGAGAAAAAACAAAACTCCAGAATGAGACGAAACTGGACTTCTCTCCACAACTCTGTGGCTGCCTCTGATTTTTTGTTTGCTGCTATGATTTTTTCTCCACCACCCTCTCATTCATGTGTGAGTATACTGTATGCACATGTCCTTTTTTTCCCCCTGATTCTCTCTTCCTTCCTTCCTTCCTTCTTCCTTCCTTCTCCCCCACCTTCACTTCATTTTTCAACTCCTTTTTTTTTTTCCTCTTTCTCGTTTGAAAAATGTGTTCCCTAGGCTGCTAATCCCCCCATCCTGTTCGTCTATCCCATCTCCACCTCTCGCCCTCACCCTCTCTCTCTCTCCCTCTTTATCGTGGGTTATCGCTGTTCTCTTTGCCTCTCCTTCAAGGATTACCTCTGCTCACATTTAGATGAGGGAAGGGATCACCGAGTGCACCCAGTTTTAAGGGGGCCCATGCACGGGAGGCAGGAGGAGGCAGGCTAACGTGCGTTCTACCTATCAGTGTTAGTCGTTTGTACCCGTGCATGTGTGCGTTAATGTGTCGGATCCAGAGTTTCGGGAGCCAGCGGCGGCGGCGGTGGTGGTCACTCCTCCTTACGCATGCGTGGATCCGCACAATCGCGTTTCATATTTAGGGAGCGATTGTGCCGCGTCGGTAATCACAAAATGCACAGAAATGCCAGATAAGGTGCGAGAAGGAGGCGTGAGGTGGGGATGCTTTTTACGTACAGTGCAGGGTTTCCTTCTTCTCTGTAGATTTTTTTTTTTTTCACTCCTCCACCTCCCATGCCTCTCCCCCCTTTTTCTATCCCATCTTCCATCCGTTCATCCGGGTATCCCCCAATCTATCTGTCGGTTCGCCCCGAGAAGACAAAACCCACCGTCCAAGATGTGGTTCGGTATCAGCCGAGAGATAAAGGCGGATTTACTAGACAGTTTCAGCAACTTTTTTTTTTTCTTTTTTGCAACATGCGCAGATTACTTTTTGTTTGAAGTGGTTAAGTTTAGGCAAAGGCAGAAGCTTTAGCGCACATTACGGCGTATCTGCGATGTAAAGATGTTGACAGCAGTGGATTATGTGAAATTATTGTTGTACGGTAAGTACAGTCGGCTTAACGCTGCGCGCTAGAAACGAGGCACAAGTCTGCTGCTATCATCCATTTGCAGTCCAGCATCGAATATACCTTTTTTTTCCCAACCGCGGTATCAGCCTCAGATATCTCCGGGCATCTCTTTTCTTTCTCTTTTTTTTCACCTCCTCTCTTATGCATCTGCTCGCCCTGCTCTTTTCTTCTGTTATTTACACAAACCTCCTGTTATCTCTGCACACATTTTCTGTATCACTTGCCACAGTTGTTATCTGAATCCCAGATTGTTCGCTGGTATCGTTCGTGTCGACGTCGGTGTGAACGACGATCTCGGAAACACTTTGGATTGTTTCGTGCTAGTTTCTGCTGGTTCCTAATCTTTGTGTATCATCAAGCGGGGTTATTGAAGTCATGTGAGGACATAGTGGTCGGATGAGTTTCGATTAAAGGGGTTTCAATAAAACACACATCGTCGATAAGGTGAAAACGAAGCTAATGGCGACGCCGAAACCGTTGAATAACAGTTGCTGGCCTAGTTCAACAATAATAGTCGGTGTCTAAATGTGTGCTGAATCAATTCATATGCAGTGATTTGATTAATACGACATTTATGAGCAGACAGCATCACTGCGTTCTCTGATAAGCCGATGGGGGCGGGGGGGGGACGCTTTTGTTTAGCAGCAGCGTCCCCGGGTCAACCTCTCCGTGACCTCCGCTCGAGCTCTCAAGAAGGGAAAAAGTCTTTGATGTTAAAAAAAATTTGGCACGAATCAAACATCTGTCCTCGTCAGCGAAAAACTCAGGAGAGGCTAGGAGAGATAAATCTCCCCAGAGCCCTCTACTTGCTCGTATTTGTTTTTAAATTTGATTTCCGCGCTGCCAAACCTGCCTAGCACCTTTGATTCCTCTCCCGAGGGGGATTTGGTGGTAATGTCAGTGCAGTGGGACCCCCAGGTTATGAAATATTACTCAGACAGACCTGGTGTTATGTAATCTTACATAACTGAGGCGGCAGCTCAGCAGGCTCGTGATCAGGGGCTCTGGAGGAGAAGCTATATGGGTCTGCTTATGGTATGAACTCACTGGCAGGGTCAACACACTCCTGAATACCTGGGACTTAAAGGGGAAGAGACCCCAGCTGCACACAGATACCGTGGTATCTGTACATGACGCCTGAAGGCTGAGGAAGTGGACTAACCCCACCTACAGCAGCTGCTTGTCTTTTTTAGTAATTCTATATAAATTTTTATGTATTTTCCAACGTGCAGCACTTCCTCTTTGAGTCAAAGACTCGCTCCTACAACCTAGATTAGCTCAAAACTACCCCTGATTAAATTTTCCCAATAAAAGAACGTCCAAGATTAGCTCGCTCCACGCTAGCTTTCACAAAACGTGCTACAAATATCCGAGATACTACAGCCTACTACTTCCCATGATTCTGTGCCCGCTCCCTTTGAATCTCGTGTGTTTCTCATTCATAATTGATTACATTCAACCGCAGCATACATTAATGGATCGAACAGACCTCAGGAATTCCCATGCAAGCTGCCATTGTGTGTGTAGCACGTTTGAATTTGTGCTGCAGGATTTTTTTTTTTTCCTAGATCTGACAATCTAGTGGTCGGGCAACAGCAACAACAATGGTGTGAAATGGAAATAGTGCAATGAAATGAAACAGGAAGTAGCTGTACGAGCAAATAAAATGATGATAGGTGTATTATTTCACATTTTTTAAGCAGTTGAACGTGAATTCAAATCAAGAATGGGGCCAGATTGAGGTTTATAATAAATAATATTTCTGTTTTTTAATAAATTAAAGTACTGTCTTCACATTTTGAGTAATACAAGTTCAATAATCTAACATGTGTTTGTCTTTTTTTCAGGTTGAGCCTCAGACAACCAAAACTTCAAGACCTGACTTTTAAAGAGGTAAGGATGAATTTAAAGTTCTGTTTTTTTAAGCAACAGATCCTTTAGTTTGTGTTAATCCTTCCAAAAAAAACGAGTTCAAGCTCTGCATCGGTTTGAGTAAAATCTTTACCGGCCAGAGTTTTGCTTAATGGCACTCAGCAGTCAGGAGCACTTGGTCAGCCATTTTAGTCCGTGGCCCGATCGAAACGTCAATGCACCATCAGAATAATTGAATTACTCTTCCCTGAGTCATTCTGTCGTGATTAACCTCGCAGATATGTGCTAGCCATGGGCCCGTCCGTGTGAAAGCAGCGAGGGGACAATCTTTTCATTTTGCTCGCACGCCCTTTTTCGAGGGCGGTCTGGTGCAACACCGCCGGCTGTGACTTATCTTAGTAAGCAACAAGTGGAAGGGTCATCAGTTGGTCACGTCCCGATTATCAGATGTTGTTGAAAAGTGAGAGAGTGTGGGCATAAAGGCAGGCTTGTGGTCTAGCCTTGAAGCTAGCTTTGGAGATGCCTCACATTACATTTCTGTCTTTGTGCTGATGTCACCCCATGCCCCCAGACCGGCAGCCTGAGAATAAGAGCGACATTCTGCCTCTGCGACACAATAGAGCCCTTCTTGCCCTGATATTTTCACAATGTTTTCGCAGGGCCCTATGCACACATATGCACACGATTCTCCGCAGGCGGCGCAGGCTGTTGATTCAGAGCTGCTCGAGCTGTGCACTTTACCTGATATTTCAAATCTTGCTGAAGGTGTTTGCTCAGAGATTTGTAGCACCTTGCCACCGTCATCATAAAGTGCGTTGTAAATACGCCGCTGCGGGTTATTTGTTAGATTTTCAAATCTATTCGCAGCACCCACTCAGAAATGTTAATGCTGCTCTATGAACTGTGTGTAGCAGGTGTGTGTTGGAGACGCTTTAGGTGACATTTTTGGTGGGTCGGCGTCAGAGGTTGCGGTACAGTACGGCGGAGCGGCATGGGTTAACGTCTGAGGACCGGAGGAATGTGTCCGGGTCAACAGGGAGAATTCCTCAGTCCTTCGCGACTAGGTCACTGCACTGACAAGAGTCTGCCACCTATTTCAGCATTCGCACCGCCTCTCTTCCTCTCTGTTTGCCTCCAAGTCTGTCCTTTTCTCTCCTCCTCTCCCTTTCTTTTGAATTTCATCGTTTCATCTTTTGTTTTCGCTGCTCGCTCTTTGTCCGTCTCTGTCTCTCTGGTGTCTCTTTTAGTTAATCTGTCTGTCTGTCTTTCAGTCACGCCATCTATTTCGCTGTCCTACTTTGCCTCGTGTTTCTCTCGCTCCTCGCTCTGTCTTTTATTTGTCCCCGTGCACTTCTTTGCTTGTGTTTTTTTCCTTCTTCAGCTATTCGTGCCTTTAGGTATTTATACTCCAAACGTTATTATTCTGTCACTGTCGTCTGGTTTATCCATTCTCCAACCCTTCACCTTCCAGTTTTGTTTTTTTTCCCCTCCTTTCTCTCATTTTCTGAGTTCAGTGCTGCAGGTGCTTTCAAGAGGACGTGTCAGGAGTGCAGGGGAGTGAGACAGAAAAGACGTATACGTTGTCTGTTTGCTGGCCGTGCTTGTTTTTAATGCGGCGCGGTAATGTGCACGGTGCCTGGTGGTGCTGGTCATGTATGATTTATACAGTGTGTTCCCACGCACAGGCCGAGGGCTTTCATAGCAGCTATCTGTATTCCTGACTGGAGGAGTTTGCAGAGTCTCACCTCTTCATTGGCTGACAGCAGGGGTGACAGACAGACAGACCCCCAGGTACCCGAGTGTTAACCGCTGATGGCAGATGTGGCGATTTGACACAGTCTGATCCTCACACACACATGCTCCCTGACTGGAAGCACATTTCCTGCTTTTGCACAGATGTGTGCGGTTTTAATACCTCGTGCAGATGCAGAAAACATCTGGAGATTCTCTTGTTCTTCTTGGCCAAGTACATGCAAAAATCACTCGTGGCGTAATTTCTTTAACTCGTGTTTGCTTTGGTCACAAATTACGACGTGACGAGATAATAACGAGGCAGAGAAATTTTAGAAGCAGAGTTACCCTACTTTTATTTGATTCAAGATTAACTTTAATGTCCCAGGCGTGGGAAATTTATCTTGGGCTATGTCACCCATGTTGCAGCCAACACAAGCAGACAAACAGGAAAAAATGGAATAAATAAATATATGCATACATCAGGTAAAAGCAGAATAAAAAAATGAATGACAACAACATAACTACCTTCTTCTACCTGAACTCTTTTATTGACAGTCTTGTCGTCCACTGAATTAATAATTGAGGGAAGTTTTAATTCCATTAAAAAAACTCTACTTAGCATTTCAGAAACTAACCCTTACGACAGTAATGTGACTGCTTGTGTTGAAGCACATGTTTAGTATAAAGATCAGACCATTAAAAAGATTCAGAATTCAAAAATTTGCAGTTTTCTTTGTTGTAATTTTGGTTTAGCTTCCTGGAACACATGCTAACGCGTGATGTTTCACTAGTTTGAAACCATTTTAGTGGGTAACCCATTCACTGATCAACTGGAAAAATATATTTTCAGCTTAAATGCATATAAATATAAAATCAATTTCACATGCTGTGCTGTAGTTGACAGTAGGGCTGCAACTACGATTATTTAATCAGTTGTTAGGTCCATAAAATGTCATAAAATGGTTTTTAAAAAGTGTTTCCCAAATAACTTTTTTTTTTGCTGTTTTATCCAGATATTCAGTTTATTGTCATAGAGGAGCAAAAAAATCAAGAAGATGAAATCAGAGACTGCTGACTATTAAAATTCTTATCAAAATAGTTGGCGATGAATCGCTTAATTGCTGCTGCTTTAATTGACAGCGTACCATCATAGCTACTCTGTCATGTTATTAATTATCAGCTTTATTGCCGTGTCCTTCTTGTTGTGCATTCAGACCATTAAAAAGATTCAAAATTCTTTCCAGCTTTTGAAATGTGGAAATTTGCAGTTTTCTTCATTGTAATTTTGGTTTGGCTTCCTGGAACACATGCTAACATGTCATGTTTCACTAGTTTGAAACCATTTTAGTGGCTAACCCATTCACTGATTAACTGGGAAAAAAATAAAAAATTTCAGCTTAAATGCATATAAGTATAAAAGCAATTTCACATGCTGTACTGTAGTTGACAGTAGGGCTGCAACTACGAGTATTTTCTCGATTATTTAACTAGTTGTTTGGTCCACAAAATGGTTAAAAAGTGTTTCCCAAGGAACTTTTTTGTTGTTTTATCCAGATATTCAGTTTATTGTCATAGAGGAGCCAAAAAACCAAGAAGATGAAATCAGAGACTGCTGACTTTTAAAATGATTATCAGAATTGTTGCTGCATTAATTGACAGGGCGCCATCATAACTACTCTGTGTTTAATTGCCGTGTCCTTCCTGTTGTCCATTTGGGTCAAAACTAGTATTCCGTACCAGTGAAAGAAAAGTTTAACCAAACAGAAGACATACTAAACACTCATGTCAGTGTCAAGATATATGTGAACCTATATTTACGCAGCTCTTTTAAATCACAGAACAGAATTTTAAGCTCCTAAAATAACATCTCACTTATCTCCGAGTGCCGTAAATCTCCGTTTGTTTGTGTGTGTCCTCCGGTCCCGCCACCGAGCACCTAAAGCCCCGGCAGTTTCAGACAGTGAGGGGAGGTGAGACGTGAGTAATGGCAGCGACTGATGATGTCAGAGACAGCACCGCGCCGCTTTAGCTGCCCCCATGACCCGGCTTTAGGATGGCGGCAGCGGCGCGCAGGCACCCGTGGGTAACACACGCCAAAGCACATTAGAGGCAGGGAGACGGAGGGAAGCGGGGAGAGAACACACAGAACACAGCTCAGGGGGACAGAGAGGCAGAGAGACAGACAGACAGACAGACGGACGGGGGGGTGTCAGATTAAAGAGGAGAGAGAGGAAAGAGAAGCTGAGAGACATGGCCGTGTTTGCCTCTCCGTGATTTTCTTTTATGTTTTTTTTTTCAGTAGATTGTCTGGTTGGAGCTGATGTTCGACATCACTGCCTCAGGTTTCGGTTTCCTCTATGTTAAAATACAAACAAAAAGAAAAAAAAAACATTGATGTAGTCAGAACATTAATGTCAATAATTAATTAACCGGTGAGGTTGTGAGGGAAAAAAATCCAAACAGCTTCTTAGATGGTGATGATTTTCTGCTTTTCTTTATGTGATGTTACTGTAGATGGACAGTAGAGTTTGGGAATCTGGCCACATTTATTTCTAAAGCACGTTTAAAAGCAGCAGGAGTTGAGCTGAAGTGTTGTGCAATTAAAATATAACACAATGACTGAAAGGAAAGTCTAACAAAATGATTAGAATAAGAATAAAGGATAGAACGAAATAAGCAAAGAAGTCACTTAAATCAAAACCAACCAAAAGAGGCAGGTCGATTTAAAAGTTCCTAACGTAGATCTTGGAGTGTCCAGCAGCGTCTGGTTGGTCGACCTCGGTGCTGCAGGGTTGACTGAATATTGACCCGTCTGATTAATGGATCCAATATTTAGCGTTTTGCCAATTTGTCTTTTTTAAAGTAAAGTATTTTGGCCCCTTTCTTGCAGTATCTATAGCTGCTACTATCAAAGGTTAAAAAGATCACTGAATTAAACATATATAAAAGCTATATTTAGTTAAAAGAAAGGTTTTGCGTTGAAATTTGTGCTATTTTGACACCAACATTTTCATTTTTACTGCAAAGTTATGAGTCTTCTTGGTTAATAATGATTGATATCAACCCTGAAAAAAGACATGACCTCGAAAAAAATGTAAAACGTAATCCATACAACAACAACAACAAATATAAAATCTCTCACTCCGATGCCAGTGCTCGGACACATAACACTCATCTTTATCTCCAGCTTCTCTCTCTCTCTCTCTCTCTCTCTCTCTCTCTCTCTCCTTCTCGCTTTATCTCGGCCGTATCCATGGTCACTGTCTGTCAACTTTGCTCGCCGAGTGAAATTGCCAAAGGTGAAAATGATTGTGCGAGTTCAACAAGGGTGAAATGAGCAGCGGTGATGTAGCTGAAAGACTGCTGAGCTTGACATTATTCTCCGCGCAAGTCTGACGGATCGACTCAGAACCGGCGCTCCCGGGCCCACCGAGTGCTGCAAAATGTGCAATTTATGGCGACGTGCACGAGGCGGTGGCGGCGTTTATGTGGCTCAGAGACACGCTGGGAGACAATAAGATGTTTGAACTACGGAAAACTTGATGCAGATACAGCGAGAGAAATGTTACACCCTCAGTCGTCGCTACACCCAAATCCAGATGATGAGGGTAGAAAGGGTGCAGTGTTGTATTAATTCTTACTTTTAGCATTTATTTGATTACAGCAAAGTTTTTTGTTTTTGCTTTTACGAGTAGTGGATTCACTGTGGGCTTAGTTGGAGACCAAAACAAGTAATTTAGCATTATCTTTGGGTCTGGAAACTATAATCTGTCACTGTTTTCTACAGTAAGAGACAATAACTAACAAAAATAGTTTGTAGTAAATACTTGCTAAGTGCAGCTTTACTTACAGTAATCAAGTTTTCTATGATTTGCGATTATAAGAATGAAAGATGCATGAAATGTGGACACATTCACACATTTTAATGACAAGAGTCACAATGTGAATGAACATTTTTAGCATTGCAGCTCTTAGATATGACTTCTATCCATCCATTATCTCTACACCTTAATCCTCATTAGGGGGGCTGGAGTCTATCCCAGTTGACTCAGGGTGAAGGCAGGTTCACCTGGACAGGTCACCAGTCTATCATAGGGCTACATTTAGAGACAGACAACCAAGCACACTCACATTCACACCTACGGACAATTCAGAGAGTTTAGACGCTGCACGGGGAGAACATGGAGACTCCACGCAGAAAGATCCTGGGTGTCCTCACCAGGATGTGAACCGGCGACCTTCTAGCTGCAAGGCAACGGTGCTAGCCACTGATCCACCTTGCAGCCCCTTAGATATTTCTTCTAACAGTAAATTTAGTATTTTTACATTCAGCCAGAATACTGCTCACACAGGAGCGGTATAAACAATAAAATAAAACCTAATCAGATCACAGTTTACACAGTGCCAGGAACATAGCTGGTAAATGTAACTTGACACTCTGCAGATCCATACAGCGTGCCGCCAACGATCACCGTCCATTGTGAGATAGTATTCAAGCATCTCTTACAAGGCCAAATAGTGAATTCAGGAAAATCCACGGCTATAGGTATCCAGCGCAGTCAAACAATGTCCTCACGGCGTACAGTATTTTCTCTAAGGCATCATAAATACTGCACTCAGAGCTAATTGAGGCATTTATCATCGAAATCCATCTCGAGAGCCGAGGAACCTTGAGCTGGAAGTGGAGAGTGCTCGTTCACAAGCACTCAGCACCCATGTGTTTGTTTTCGCCTCTATCACTTCAAAGTCACATTGAGTTCCGACTCCCAAATGGCTCTTGATGCTTTGATCTCGCAGCCGAGAGATGAGCTGATACACAAAACCGAGCAATCCTGTTTGCAATCTCAAGGTGATACTCCAGAGCAGGAGAATCTCAAATATTTTTTCAGCATAGGTTAAAAATCCCATTTATGATATATCTCGCCAGTGAGTGGCCCCGATTCTGATGACTGTAACCGAGATAATGAATAATAGAGCGTATACCGTAGGGGACGTGGCAGAAGTTGTAAACCTGCACGACCGGCATAAATAAAATATTTAATGACATTCGTATAGGTAGAAGGCGATGATCTCGATACTACTGCAATCTGTCACACTGCTCGGCTCAAAATAATATTCACGACGATAGAAATGTGATAGCAGACCGAGTCTCTGGTGATTTCTCCGTCGCAGTCTAGACAAATTTAGTCAAGAAGTAGATCGTGTTTCTGCAGAAGACCGTCCATGTGCTGAGAGGCAGGTTTTCCTCAGGTCCAAGCATATTCAAGCAGGTGAATCCAAGTTTCTTAAGACTGAAACACAACATTCAGAGCTGAAACAGGTCAAACTGTGACTTTTACTTTTATTTTTAGTAAAACTGGCCTCTTAAATGTGATTTAATTTGTTCTCGTTTATATCAGTGAAATTATTTGGATTTTAGACTGTTGGTTAGACAAATATGTAAAAAAATGCTGCTCATTTGTTGCTATATTTGATATTTTTTGACATAACTATTAATTTATTAGTGCAGGAAATCATCAGCAGAACCAACACTCTTCACATCTTTGCCGTAAAACAATGAAAAACTGCCTGTGAGGAGTCCTTTTCCAGTCTGACAATGTCCTCGCAGGTTCGGCTCGCAAATGTCAAGCTCCAACTGGGAGTTTAAGTTGAAAGGTCAGAATTAAATCCTCGCTAGCCGGAGATTTCTTATCTTCTCATGCTTGGTGAGGAAGAAATTTGTTATTTAGACACAGACTAAAAAACAAAAAGGTCAGAATTGACTTAAACTACAGCTAATTTGTGTGCAGACGGAGGCAGATGTTACTGCCGAGAGATCCCAGATCAAGGTTTGTTTATTTACAGCCGTGACCCTCAACAGATTGGTTCTCGTGAAAAAACAGGAAAACCAAGATGTAAGAGATAAAAGATAAAATGGTGTAATTACAGTAAAGCAGCGGTGACGGTTGTTTTTATAGTTGAGCTACCTAACGCTCAGGCAAGGAACAAAGTTGGAGTGATGCAGAAATTCTATTAGTCTGGTTTAAAAGGTTTCACCACGCCTTTAAAGGACTTTTATCTAAGATGATGCTGTAATCAACCCAGGAAGGCTCTAAATGAGATTAATAATGTAGATATTAAGACAGCAGAGCCAGCCAGTGTTATTTCACCACCGCTGTCCACTGAAGACCGCCAGCAGTGATGCAGGACTGCTGCATTCGTCTCCAGTGCACGGCTCCTCTCCCGTCTCTCCCCGTCTTCTCCCTGCCTTCGCTTAACCATCCATTTTAACCGTCAGTGACCTCAAAGCGCTGAGGTTTTGGCTGTAGAAATGAGTGGTCTTTCCCAAGTGTACAGTTAGTCGCTGTGCTGCTGGTAACACATCACCCTTCCAACCCACCGACTCCCCTCCTCCTCCTGCTCCTCCTCCTCCTCCTCCTCCTCCTCCTCGGTGGTGGTGGTGCATCACCCCACTCGCTCGCTTTCAATCTCTCCTTCTCTCTCCTTCACTCCCTGGCTTAATATTGATCTGAATTCATTTGTTTCCTATTGATCTGCCACTCCACCCTCTGCCGCATTGAGCAAACACAAGGACACACACCGTGCACACAAAAGCCTAACGGACGCAGCACGTGCGAGTCTCGTACAAAAAAAAAAAAGCACACACGTGCACACGGACGGACGTACGGCCGGAGAATAAAAGGCTAGAAACGCCCATTTACTAACCTGTTATACGTAAGCCGCTTTGAAGGTTAATATGCACGCCGACGCTGCGGGCGGACACACCTGCAATCACACACTCTTGATCCGAGAGATTTCAGAGGCTAGAAAACACGGCGGTTTGGAGAGGTCTCGGCTCAAGCGTTGGCCGAGCTAATGGCATACAAAGGAACCTGGATTCTGTATTGATCCGACTCTTCAGGAGCGAGATGAAAACATGGGCAGCCACGGGCAGGTGACACAATTACAGCCGCAGTTCATTTCTCAGGTTTGCCGATTTGTACCAAGAATCATTAGAACAACAAATGAGAGGAATTCATTTTGAGGGGTGCAGCGAGGTGACGTTAGGGGTGCTAACTGTGTTGTCTTGGAACTATTCATAGACTTTATAGTAAAATTAGCAAATTAAATCTTTTCCAAAACTGTATCACAAGAAAGAATGAAAAATATAATCGTGGGATGCAACAGAGCTAGAAATCACACGTATATGAACCAAGAATCAGAATCAAGGCAGAAAATCAGTGTTTCTGCCATTTGCCAAAGATGACAACTGGCCAGATGTGAAGAAGTGAGAGGAGGTTTCACATGAGCAACACTACGTATGTCTTCCAGTTACTCTCGTGCTTGAACAGTCTCGTCTCTCCCCTCCTTTTAGCTCTTCATTCCCCATTTTCCTGTGGTTTGTTCGTAACACTTCAGATTTCTGACATGGTTGGAGGTCACCTCACATGAACTAGTCCCCTTACTGTCCAATAGCCAAAACCAGCAGGACTGGGTTGTTCTGCCCATGGTTGCTCATCTAGTGTTGTAGTCGAGACCACCTAAACCGAGACCAAGACATGGCTGAGACCACAGTGTATCAAGACTGAGACAAGACCAAGACTTGGAGGGGTCAAGACCGAGTCAAGACCAAGACCAAGACAAAGCGAGACCGAGTCAAGACCGAGACCATACCAAATGTAACTTAACCATTTAATCCAACACTTAGTCAATGTAGTTTTAAGGACAGTGTAAGGCTGCCTGTAATACTTTAAATACTTAATACTTCAAACAAACATTTAATATGGAATCAAACAAATATCATTACTACTACTACTTTTTTTAAAACTCAAAATGAGGTACCTTTTTCTGGACTATTTGTAGCTAAAAATGAACCGCTGCTGCTTTTCTGAGGGCAGCTAAACACAAACTAGAGTGTCCGTGTTGGTGAAGGCCGCCCAGTGTGGCTCACAATGAATGAATGAATAAAATATAGCAGACTTTAGCTTCACAGGATCAATTGGTTTAAATCTTTTGGTGGGATCTTTTGGTGGGCGTCCCTGCCTTCGGTAAGCTGTGATAGGTTGACCAACTTTTCCGCGGGCCCGCCACACGCTCCAAATTTTTGGTTGGTGGCATAAAGTTGCCATGACGCCAGACTGTTTGTCCTGCCCTCTGACCTCCTTTCAGGACGTGCTGTGCTCAGTCAGACTGCATCTCCAGCAGCGGCTTGAGTTCAAAGGGCCGGGAGGAAAGAAGCAAGGGGGAGAGGCTGTGTTTCCTCCCGGTAATATTAGATAAGATGCACCGCGGCCTAAGTGCACGCAGACAGACCTATATATATATATATATATATATATATACATGTAGGGATTAATGAGTGCACGGCAACACAAAGAGCCACGCATCTCTGTCTGTGTTGTCTCTCATCGTGTTGGAGTGTCATAATTATTGCATTTGTTTGGCTGACTGCTGTTTAATTTATGATTTTGGATTGTATTTTCCAACATTATTAATGTATTATTCATCACCATTGTCTTTAACCGTCTCTGCTGTACGTGTATTTTTGTACCACCCTCTCATTCATGCTTTGTTGATGGCACAGTGTTCATTCTCACCATTATCTCCCACTTTGTTAATCCATTTCATACTCGGCACACAATGTAAGATGCTTTCTCCGTCATAAATGCTTGCATTTCTATTCATTTCTTTATGCAGGGATTGATCCATTATGATTTAATTATCTCATCGTATTCATTCATTACTGAGTGCGGGGCAGATTTTTTTTGCTGAAAACATCACTGCTAAACTATGCGGCCTCAACAAAAGGCCAGATAAGGTTGCGTCTGGATGACTGACTTTATGTATTTACATATCCCGACTTCATAGCTCGCTTTGTTTATTGATGTTCCCCTTCTTATCCTGGGGTATGCTAATAATCTGCATGATGCTCCGCTGATTTCAGGAATGCCACGGTCAACCTTGGAAGCTCCCCAGCGAGACGAGAGCCATGGGAAAAAGCTCCAGCTAGATCCTGGTTGGGAGGTAAATGCTTCGACAACATCTGTTTCTTCTGCACTAACAAAGACGCTGAATGTGAAATGAAAGGGAGAGCAAACAGCTTGATAGATCAGAGCCAGTGACAGCGAACGTGGGCTTCGAATATCCAGAGACACAAGCATTTTCATGTCTCCTAGCTTTTCTTCTCTCCTCTGACAGTCTTTCTCCGTCTCCTTCTGTCCCTCTTTTCTTTTCATTATAAAACACAAGTTTGTTCTAATTGTACTGACGCAAAATTGCCGCCACTATAAAGAAGCTGCTTCCCAGCTGGTTTAACACATTCAGAGAGCCGTCGCTGTGTGTTATTCAACATAAGTGCATATGGGACCTCACGTAACTGCCCGCAAGATTACCCTCTTTCTATACGTTTCCAAAAAAAAAAAAAAAAGAGCATTTGAACCAGTCAAAGCTGCCTTACATCATCTGTCACCCACAGAGTCAATCTAGAAGTAAGAAAACCAATTTAAAATGACACATTGGATGCATATAAAAGCCCCCATTATGGAATAAGAACATTAAATTGTTAGTGCGCATCATTTTTTTTTTATTTTTTTCATGCTTAGACGTGCTGTGTGCACTGTACACATTTGTGAACACACACAATCTCCTCTCCTACTCACACACATACAACAACACGTACACACTCACACACTGGCCCACACAACCCAATAGCCATTGACAACAGTGCCCTAGCAACCATTGGGCATCATGCCAAGCCACTGAGGTTGCCTGGTAGTGTGTTCCCATGGTAACGTTTTCTGCCTTTGTAAATAAGGTACGAGGAGAGCGAAAAGGGGGGTTTGGGAGAAATTGCACTACAGAATCTCATTCTATCTTGAGAGAGCTAATAATTTATGGTTTGTGAGTAGCGGATATTATCCCGTATTCTCGCTGAGGAGGTGCATTAGCGTCGGCGGGGGTCTCGGGTCCGAGTCTTCACCACACATGGTCAGACCTGCTTTGGCGGGGGGGGGGGAGCGGAGCATGTGACCCTTGTCTG
The DNA here is from genome assembly GCF_000690725.1 of Stegastes partitus. Lineage (NCBI taxonomy): Eukaryota > Metazoa > Chordata > Actinopteri > Pomacentridae > Stegastes > Stegastes partitus. Next base: position 325,247 of record NW_007578415.1, on the reverse strand, counting down.
CTTTGGTGGTGGTCTCTGAAATTGTCCTGTAAGATTTGGTGCAAGAACAGTGATTAAATTAAATGTCTATTTTGGACGTGTTTTCTGAAAATATTTGTCTAATTTGTTTTGCACTCAATTTTTTTCACACTCACTCTATTTTAACTGTGTTTTTATTAGATTTTTTGGGTTTCTTTCGATCAGAAAACAATTACGTCGACCCAAACGGCATGTAGAATCCAGCGGACCGTCGGCAGTCCTTGGTCCCAAGTTGTAGAACCGCTGTCTGAGGCCTGCATTCCTGTTGAGCTGGCTCTTGCCAGTTTATTTGCTGTCACTGGGCAGATTTCGCTCCTCTCTGCCCCTACATGGTTTGGGTGGTGCCGTCGTCTCTGTGCGTCACTTCTCAAAGACAACGAGTGGTGGAGAGCTACCTGAAATCTTTGTTCCATCTTTGACGGCAGAGCCCAAATGTTTTTGGTTTTTTTTGTGTATTTAAAAAAAAAAAAAAAAAAAGTGGCAGAAGCGGCTTGTTGCGAGGCAGATGTGGGCTTGATTTTAGCGATCGCCTCATTAATTATCTCTCCGGTTAGTCAATCATTCACTTTTGTTTTTTTTCTTCCTTTTCTGGATCCCGTGTAAAATTTTACGAGGTCTGTGATGCTTTTCCTTCTCTGATTGTCCGCTGTTGTCGACAAATTTCACTTATTGTTTTTATACATTTTGATGCTTATTGTCTTGATGTTAGCTTTCTAAATCTGAAGACTGATTGTGTCAGAAATAAAAGTACTGAAAGTCCTTCAAAATGGCCTTAAATGTTAGATTTTAAACGCTTACTTTGAATTCCACAACCGTTTCTTTTCCTTGTTTTACTCACATTTCTGTAGAATTTAAATTCAACCACAAACTGGTAGGATGTAGTTATTTTAAATGCTGTTAAGGTGCTCTCTCTTGAAAAGTCTATTATAAATGATGTGCTTTAACTGTTGGTAAAACTTAAATTTAAGCGTTCTTATCAAAGAAACATTTGTGAATATTTTGTTATTATCCTAATTGATAGGGCCATAGTATAAAACCTGAAACTCATGCAATAGATACTCATTTAAAGGGTGTCAGTGCTCAGTTTTGCTTCAGCTATATGTTGAGCATGTGCATAATAATCCATATTCCTCTTCCACATAATGAAGACAGTTATTAAAGGATGTGATAACAACTACTAAAATATAACAAACTTAGTTACCACAAAAAACACTTGTAACTGTCAGTAATTGGCTTTTTGGACTAATAATTCGACAGCCAATTAACTTTTCTGTCGGTTAGTTCTGCCTAGCAACACAGCTGTACCCATGTGGCCATGTTTGGTGTTTAGTTCAACCACATTGGCCAAATGCTTATGTGGTCAGAATTGTGTACAATAATGTTGTTGTATGAGATTAAAACACAAGTACATCGGCTAACACCAAGCAGCTAATGCTGACTTTAGCTACAAGTGGGATAAAACCAACTGGTAGTGCCGCCCGTTTTCCACAGTTTCAGAACCATTTTGGTAATTTTAGGTGGCGCATACCAACGTGGCTTTAAACTTTGCCCCAACACGCATAATTTGTTTTCGCTCTCTCGAGTGGGCGAACCGTAATTCTCACAAAGCTTCACCTGACCCGACACCAGCCGGGGGTTCGCCCTCATAAGCCGCCCCGGGCCTCCGGTTGCAGGGGGGGGGGCTTCCCACCAGACTCACACTGGCAACAAACACGCCCAGGCACATTGGCAAAGAGCTGGCATTGGCACAACCATGCCGCATGCATGCGTGATCCGACTGCGAATGAGAGACGGTGAGAGAGGTTTTAAAAAAAAGGGGGGAGGAGTGGAATCAAGGGGATGAAGGGGGGAAACTTAGTTGGTATGAACAGAGAGATTGTCTGGGAAAAAAAAGAAAAGAGAAAGAAAAAAGTTGTAAAAGATTTTGAGGCATGAAATGTTCAGCGATGAAGGACAAATAAGAGGCACTTGAAGAGGAGGGAGGACGGCCAAAGAAAGAAAACGAAGGGTAGGCGAAGGGTGGGCTTTGGGAATGGCAGAGGGCAGCGGAGAGAGGCGAGGTGAATGGGTTTGTATTTGGAAGCTGGCCAATAAAAAGAAAACAATCTACGTCTCTATTAGGCGTATAGTGCTGCCAAAACATTTCCTTACCTTTAGACGTTAACGCTTAGTTGCCTCGTTTTTCTTTCATGAGTGGTTGTAACTGACTCTACAGACATTCACCTGTGCTGTCCATGTAGTAGCAGCAGTGACTTACCTTTTGAGGAACTAGCATCTTTAAATCCATCTCCGTCGCCAAGGCCACCGAAGTCTTCCACAGCTCAGGTTGTATTTTCGGCGCATTGACCACACGACTGAAAAGAAGGCCTAGCAACTCAGCTGTGTAGCAGCTATCAAGTAATCAATGAGTCCTTGAGGCACACAGGAGCAGTGTCAAAACACAGCCATTGACTGCTAACAACAGCCAATTTGCTGCTTTTGCGGGAGATCACCTCGGCTAGATGTCGAATGTGTGGGTGCGCCCCATTATTTATGGAGTATAATGAGGGAGATTGACTGGATAGTGCTGCTACTCCAAATTGTCATCCAATTACTCACCCATTAGATCTTATTTGCGACGTTAAAAACTGCTCTACGATGCACCAATTTCTGCATTACCCTAAATGCAGCTTATTAAACGGCACAAATCAGCTCAGAGCGTTTTAATGTGCAGGAGTGTCTGACGCCATACTGAGAGCGTGATGAAGGCAAAGTAAACCAGCAAACGTTAACTGGACAGCAGTTGAGATAAACTGGAAATAGAAAGTTTCAAATGCAGAAACTGAGTCACTCCTTTTCCACTCATCCACATCGTTCATGTGCTCATTCATGGTCTATCTACGGCTGTCCGCTCATTTTAAAAGGCTTCATTTCTTGCCTCGCTGCAGCGCTGCTTCACATCTGTGGTACGCTTTGCCCTTGTCGATATAAAAACCTACGGCCAGTATCGATAATCCACCGCCACAAGGTCACACTGCACAAAAGGGTATCCCAAATATAAGATATAAACACAAGTGACTTAAAACTAGTGAAATTATCTGTCCATGCAGCAAGTAAATTTTACTTGATGAGAAATCTTGAAATAAGATTTTTAATGCTCAATTTAAGATTGTACTTTAAAATCAAGGACTAAAAATGAGCAAAACAAGCCAAATTATCTGTTGTGTCTAAAAATAAGACTTTAAATCTTGGCAAGTCCCAGATTGGCCTTTTTAGAAACATGCAGTTTTTCAAGGAATATCTTTATTTTTATGTGATAGTCACAGTGAAAAGCGATAGAATGGGAAAGAACATACAAAAGAGATTTAGGGTTTTTTTTTTAATATATTTTTTGGGCTTTTTTAGAGCAGTAGAGAGACAGGAAAGGGGGGAGAGACCTGCAGCAAAGGGTCATGAGCGGGATTCAAACCCACCACCGTTGCGTCGGGAACCCTGTTCATAGGTCGCCTGCTCAGCTAGGTGAGCTGTAGGGGCACCCAAGAGATTAAGAGTTAACGTCACAGAACACTTTAAAGGAAGCATAAATGATTACAGTTTGCAATTTGCAGATAAGTTTAACATACAGTGTGACTTTTGTTTTAATTAGAATAAAGTGTCAAACTTGTGCAAATAGCACATCCCATGTGGTAAAGTTGGTGAACCCAAGTGTTCGTACCTGTGTGAAAACGCCTGCAGCCTCACAGAGGAATGAGATCCAACAACAGTAATTATAACGAAGCACATTGTCGATCTGTCCTCGAATTCGTGTGGCATTCGTGTGTCGCGCTCTATTGTACGCACAAAAAGAATGGGGGAAAAAAAAACTGCCTGCGATGACAACTGCCTGGCCACAAGGTCGCACAGTCTGTTTTAGAAAATTACAAGCAATTTTTAGACGCTCTCTCCTCGCTGCGTTGTGGATCGAGACAGACAATCCAGCAAGCATTTCATTTACAGGATATTCAGGGGAGTTTAGCCATACTGCACCTTTGTGCAACCACAAGGCGACAACATAAACAGATATAGAAGGACACATACTGTATAGATGAAGATACGAAAGAAAACACTAAATTATGAAGTTTACAATCCAGTGAGAAAATATCACCAAATGTAGTTTCACAAAGCAGATTCCAAACAGCTGCTAGCTGCAGCAGAGTTTTACGGGAAGTTTTTGCAGATATGTTGAGGACACTCATCACTATAATATCAGAACCGTAGAACTGAGAGATGCTCCAACAGTAAACTAAAGGATATGTTTAATTATTTAGACTCTACATGTGGAGGAGCGTTTATATCAGATATTTTAGTAGCATTGAAATGGATGGGCAATGTTAGAAATGAGTGTAAGTGATCATTTAATGTAATCAGCAGATCAATAGTGAACTAATCAGCAACTATTTTTGACAGATTTCTACTTTTTTTTCTCTCATATCATCGTATACATCACCTTGAACTCGTGATGTTTTTCTCTATTGCTGAACATTTTATTTAAAAAAAAAAAAAAAAAAAAACTTAAAAAGAATGAGCAGTAATTAAAAAGAATTCAACCTTTTCTATGATATCATTAAAGCTTCAGAGCATTTATCTTTAGTTACCCACAGCCGGCTAAGCAGCGCTGCTCCTTTGATCAGCTGAGGAGGTCATATCTGTTCACCTTCATCACAGACAATGGCAGCGCTGCAATCTAGCTATCGGCTCGGTAAAACAAAGAAGAGGAGACTCAGACGTTAACCTCTGAAAGACAGCGAAACGGCGCAGCAGCAGCAGCAGCAGCAGCAGTGCTGAATCGAACGTTTGAGGATATGGAAGATTCCAGCAGCTCCTCTTGCAGAAGTAGGTCAGGCAGACGCCTACAGTAAGCAACTGCAGGTTAAGTGCTCGTCTTTGTATTCGGAGACAGTGAAGGTCTGCCTTGGCCTTTTGTGGGGGGAGGGGGGCGTCCACGTTACCGCGTCTACCCACAAGAGGGAGACAAGTCCACAAAAATCCACGCCAGTGCTTTTATTTCCATCCCAGCCGCATCACAGCATCAAACTTCTCCTCTTTGTTTAAAAGTCTTTTACTTCAAACTGGAGAAATCACATTGAATCAAGCTATTAGAAGATATACGCTTCAACGTAGTGAGCATCTGAATCATTCACGAGAGCTTACGTTCAGACAGAAGAAGACAAAGAGACAGACGTAAACAAGAAGAAGAAGAAGAAGAGACTCCGGCTGACCCTGTTCCGGTGCTCTGCAGTGTGAGGTAGTTGGTTGTATGGTTTCGCATAATAAACAGCCTGGAGATAACTGTACAACCTTCTAGCTTTCCCTGCGGAGTCACACGCTCGTCGTATGGATGCCATCAGCTTGAACGCCTCTTGGTGTGGTAAGTATGAAGACTGACACGAAAAGAAAAGGGGCAGAAAGTTCTGATAGTAGCTGCAAAATACAGAGGAACTGTAGAGGAGCAGGTCACACTAATGAAGACCAACAGAAGTTCTCATGGTTATTATATTTAGATTTAACTGCAAATTCCCACTAAACGTCTGCTCCAGTGAAGGGTACCTCGCACTGACAATCCCCTCCGTTATCAGATCTATAAATAATTCCAATTTCTTCTCCTGCAAATTAAATTTCAAGCCAGTAATTACGAAGACAGGAAAACAAGCCAACAAAACCGTTTCACCGCCGACTTTAAATCTAATACATCTGAAATACTAATCAGGTTCTGCTGTCGAGGTCCAGCTAATCCAGACATCAATATACCCACCTTGCTCTGCAGTGCTCTTTGATTTGTTATTTGGTGCAGTCCAATGGGGTATGGAGCCAACTATCAATAGCGCTTTGCTTTCCGTGCTTTCAACACAACAGCATCTGTCTTCAGACGACGACTTTTGGGCGTTTTTGTTGTCGGTCGGGGGATTTTTTTTTGTCTGTAGCGAGCGGTTAAAAAGAAAAAGTGGGTTTCGAGTCCAGCGGTGCTTATTTTAACCTAAAATTGAACGTCTTCGTAATTTTACTCGAAGTAGACTGAATATTTTTGGGCGATGCTGATCTATTTTATTTTTTAGATTTTAAACAATCTGTGCCTGGAATTTGTGACATAAAAATGTCAGTGGTGGCGGATAGCAGCAGACGTCGGCGGCATCAGCGTGTCCTGAAGCACGAGGCTGCTGTATGTGAACTTGCTTTGCTGCCTCCTCCTCTTCCCCATCCTCCTCCTCCTCCTCCTCCTCCTCCTCGTCTCCCCCCTCCGCCCTCCTTCCCTCCCTCTCCCCCCACCTCCCCCCACCCTCCTCTGTCCCCCCAGTGTGTCTGGCTAGTGGCTCAGACACCCAGTATCCGCATTGCGTTGCAGTGCTCCAGTGAGGAAGGGAGGAAGAGAAAAAAAAAAAAAAAAAAAAAGAGCACATATCAGCAATCTCTGCCGAGCACTGCTCTTTTTCTGTACTCACACAAAGAAACGACTCCCCGGCATGTTCCAACTCAAGAGGAAATTCAGCGGGCACAATGGAGCCGCTTGCCACCCGCTATTTTATCAAAGGTGGCGTTTAATACTCACATTTCATACGTGATTTGTCCCCGTCTTTATTAGTTTATCCGCATGCACCCGCAAGAAATTCCCAAATCCTTTTTTTTTAATGTAAAATTCGTCCCAACAGATTTCTTTCAAGCTGAATTAAATTTTTCGGCTAAATATGAAAAACTTTACAGGTTTACGGGCAGGTTATTTTTTTTTGTTTTACCGTATGATTGTGGGTATTGGGGGGGAATCTGCTCCACAAAGGCGGCTGGGTTGATGCGTGGATTGTGCAGACGGCGGCGTTAATGAAATATGGAAGAGGACCGGCGGTGTTGTGGTCAGCACGGCTGGGAGGTTAATCACCTTTGGGGTTGCTGTGGCTTTGATCCTCACGCTGTGTAAAATCCACAGCCTCCGTCTGTGAGCCTCTTCCCTCCCCTCCCACACACACACACACACACACACACACACACACACACACAGATGCTAGCGTGCACGTCGCGAGCGTGCACGAGGACAAACGTGCACACACCTCACACTCACGCCCCTCCCTCCCTCCCTCCCTCCGAACACACACTCTCCTCCAGATGCAAGTTGAAACACACAAACAAAGTAATAGACACCCACGTAGAGACACATGGCATCATGTGAACGACGTGGACTTCTTTTTTTTTTTTTTCTTGCCTAGGCGAGACGGGACGTCACGCCTGGAAAAAAAAAAAAAAGTGCGGGGTTCAGAGAGTGAGGGAGAGAGGAGAGGGGTAGACACGAGGAGAGGAGGATGAAAATGAGGGGAAGGGCTGGAGACGGAGGAGCGAGAGGGGGGGAGGCGGGGACACGGTGATGGTGTTCAGGCAAGAGAAGAAGAAAGAGCGATAGCTGGAGATACTGCATGCTTGCATAAGTGTCTGTGTGTGTGTGTGTGTGTGTTTGCGTGTGATGTATGTAGGTGACACAGATTTATGAAAGGAGGGGGTCATAGCGCTGTTGGTGGTTGTTGGGGGTAGGGGGAAGTGTGGGGGTGTTGGTAGAGCACCAGATAATGGAATCAATGCAATTGTCTGTGTGTGTGTGTGTGTGTGTTATACTCAGTGTGTGTGTGTGTTTTAGTCTGTGTGTGTGTGTGTGTGTGGCGTACCTGCCTCATAGACATTTGCCTGTTCGGACTCTAATCGCCTGGAGAATTAGTGATGTGACTTGGCAGAGGGAAACAGGCACAAAACAGAGCCAGGGACAGCGCCTGAGAGAGGGATAGAAGAAGAGGAGACACAAAAAGAGGAGAGCGAGAGATGGAGGGGTAGCGAGAGGGGAATAGCTTTTCTGTTCGCCGCTGCGTAATGCGCTCAGAGAGAAAAGGAAGGCTGTGAAGATGGGGCAGGATAGGTTTTATCAAGCGCTCTTTTCTTTCTTTACCACTGGATTAATTGTTTTTTTTTTTTCCTCCTCACTCAGGGGGGAAAACGGATCAATAACTCATCGTAAGAGTACGTCGTGTTATAAGTGTGTGTACGTGTACCTGTTCTGTGTACATGCACTTGTTGTATGCATGTGCACATCAGTACAAACGTGTGCGTTCATGTAAGGAACACCAGGCAAAGGCGAATGGTGAGTCCAGAATGACTTAAGCGGGCCGAGACGATTCGACTGACCACGACCGCCCACCATCTTCCGTCATTCGTGTCCACCTTCATTTTCATCCTATTTAATACAGGTTGCTTTATTTTACACAAGATTATTTCGTTCTCCCTCTCCAGCCTCTGGTTCACGTCCTCCGTTCTTTGTCTCTCGTGCTTTCGAGAGCAACAGAGGAGCTCATAAAACTGGGGCAGAGGAAAATATCTCAAAGCACAGAGACAAAGAGGAAACTGAGAGAGGCAGTGCAAATTCTCACACAGACAGAAAAAAAAGAAAAAGAAAAAGAGGCTTCATGTTCGGCGTATCCCCTCAGCGGAGTCGCATGTTCGTCTGCGTGTGCGTGCACCTGGCCGGAGGCAGATTCTGTAAGTTTGGGATGTGTTCTGGTCGGTTAGCACATGATAAAGCTGTCATCTGGACAGACTTACATGTGATGCAAATGGAGCTTTTCAGCTGTGCAGCAGTTGTTTGAACCCTGCCTCGTATTCTTCATCTGGCGTCTGCAGTGTCAGGCTTGTGTGACATTTATTTTGTCTGGGGAAGAGTAAATCAGTGTTACTCCCTCAAGGCTGAACATCTTTGTCATGGGGGAGTGATTGCATAATCCTGTGAGATCACAAGGCCTGTAGGAAATATAAGACGACAGTGTTGTCTGCGGCTCCAGGCACAGCTGTCTGTGGATGTTACATGCATGTGCACGTTGCACAAGCAAGAAGGCTCAAGTGTGCGCGTGCGACACGTATGACCGTTCTGTCGGAGCTCGTACACGCCGTCCCGTCTGCGAGTCCCGACTTTTACATAAAAATCTGAGGCTTTTTCTCTCCGTATGTGTGTCAGTCCTCAAACGCTTTGTCTCTCTGTCTGCCAGCAGGGGGCATTTTATTTGAACGTCTTACTGCACAGACATCCACTGAATAACAGGCGCTGGCTATGTCAGGAGGAAAAGCAGTGAAAGGGCCCCGACGAACAACGCCACAGGAACCGATATTCTACCTGCTTTGACAAAATCTGTCTCTTTCCACAGGATGTGATCCAGAGCGGTTTGTGCGGACGTGGCGAGACAAAAAGTACTTCATGTCGGACTGCATCGTCATCGATACCAAACAACGGTAACCATCCCATGTGACGTATAAACTGTGTCGTTGTGTTTTAGAGCAGATTTCTCTCGTAATGTAACCTGTATGCATCCGTCTTAATTTTACTGAATTCCACTGAGCTTAACATTTGACAAACAACGTGACATGTTTGTGCTGAAATACCCACGTAGACGCATCGAACATCACCGAAGTATGTTTGTAAAAAAAACATTCGCAGCTTCCAGTCGTGTTAACTGTGTCGGATTTGAACCTGCGCACGACGCCGATTCAACAGACGACAGCCGGCCACTCCCCTCTGCGTGCTCCATTGTCCCTGAGACCCTTAACCTGTGATGATATGAAAGGTCACAGGTGAGGTCCTTGGGAACAAAGTCGCATGCGTTTGCTTCTGGAGGCTAAAATAGAAAGCTCACAGCCTCTGCAGATGTCGATGTTAAATCATTTCATTCACAAATGCCAGAAATGTCATATTTTTAGCTCCGCATCAGAGCGAATCTGCAGAATAAGACGTGTTTTGGGCTGCGTGCACTCCCAAACTTTCCACACACGGTGCGGTTTTCCGGAGGGGGCAGTACTGTTGGCCGGCTTTGTGCTCTGAATACGTTCATGTTTCAATAAGAAAGACAGCCAAGGGTCGTGACCCCGACATGTGACTCACGTGGGATCTTTAAAATCTGCTGTAAACACCTGAAAACACATAGACGTTTAAAGGCTCCTCACAGTAAAATATTGCCTATTGTTGGACTTTGAAGAAATTAAGTTCCTGAGAAAACATGTGAAGCTGCTGGAAATGAAAAAATGAAAAATCTGCTGGTTGATTTGGTGCATAAAACGCCACAGGATAGTTCCTAAGAGTGCAGAGAGGATTATTCAGATCGCTTGTTTTGTTTTATGAAAATATTTGTCCATTAATCTCTTGTTGCAGCACCACAGTGATTTATTCTGGATGTTCTTTTTATGATCGATGGACAATCTAACAATAAAACTCAGTAAACTGTAAAAAAACGTGTATTGTTTTTTATTCTGTGTAAATGAAGGTGCTGGCGTGGGAGCAGCGTGGGATACATGTTTTTTAGCCACTAAATAAACGTCCAAAGACCAACGTCTGTGCTCCTGCGGAGAACACGAGGAGAAGTTCTCAGGTGGACGGACGAAGGCGACGTGCGGCTCCTTCGGGCCGGGGCGGCTTGGTGTTCCCTGGCTCCCGGCCCTCCGTGTGTTTGTGCATCCCAGGACGGTTGACATTGATTGTGCGGGAGACAGACTGAGACACATTAGTACCCAGCTCGCTCCCGCTGCTGCTGAAAAACACATTAACCGGCTGCATTGGGAGCCCTGTCTGGTAACCATGGCAAAGCACACAGGCGGGGAGGAGGGCTGAGACGGGGCAGCGGGTTCAGCTCGCAGTCTCTCAGGGGTTGTCTTTCTCAAACGCTCCTTTCCTTTCCTCCGGCCACGTCTGTCATTTTCTCTCAGCCTCTCTTTTGAACCGTCGCTCTCTGCCTCTCACACACACATAAACACATTTGCATATTTCTTTTTTCTTCTCTTGCATTCTTCTTATTGATGTTGACCTCATCACTCTGCCCTCACCTCACACTCCACCCCCCTCATCCCAAGACCACATAATCTGCCGCTCTCTAATTTGCTTCCCCCCTCCACCGAAATGCCTTTTCTCCATCGTCAATATGGTTCCTGTTTGTGCAGAGGACGGTGTTAAAGAAAGTAAAAAAAAAAAAAAGCAGGATAAACTCGGCTTAAAGTGACAAACTATCTAAAGGAAGTAACATCACTCGTCATATCACTTCCACAAGTTTTAATTTTTACCAAGTTACTCATCTGTGACACTTCACTCTGCGTGGGATCAATTACATTCATCTCATCAATCAGTCACACTCGTTAAATGACATTAAGGCCTGCCTTTTGTGGCTGGATGGCTTTTCTTTCAGTGGAAACTTTCCTGACTGTGAACACACAGACAGGTACAAACAAGTCCTCAGGTGTGTGCTTAAGGGCTGTTTTTATGTACTTGTATTTTGCATATTTCCATGTGAGAAGACTTTCAATTCACATCAAGGTTTTCTGTTTTTGTCGCCGAGTGCTCGTTGAAAAGCTCTCACTGGTTTAATATAATACCCTACGTGTTTACCCTCACTGTGTGGAGCACCTTGAGGTGACTTTTGTTGTGAAGTGGCGCCGTGTAAATAAAATTGAATAGAACTGAATCAACTCTTACAAATTTGACACTTTTTAACTGTGCTGTTGCCACGGCGATGGCTGCTACTGTACGGTAATTACAAAATAGTGTTTATTTAAGTGAAACTGGAGTGCAGGTAGAGCGGAAACACGACGCCTCAGTGATGTCAGCTACACACTCCATCCATCCATCCATCCATCATCTATACACCTTTTAATCCTCACTAGGGTCACGGGGGGCTGGAGTCTATCCCAGCTGACTCAGGGTGAAGGCAGGTTCACCTGGACAGGTAGCCAGTCTATCACAGGGCTACACTTAGAGACAGACAACCAAGCACACTCACATTCACACCTACGGACAATTTAGAATCACCAGTTAACCTCAGCATGTTTCTGGACTGTGGGAGGAAGCCGGAGAACCCGGAGAGAACCCACGCTGCACGGGGAGAACATGGAGACTTGCGACGCAAACCGGCGACCTTCTAGCTGCGAGGCGACGATGCTAACCACCGAGACACCTTGCAGCCCTGCATAAATATATAAAGTAATTGTATAGAAATGACAAAGGCTTCATTTTGTTGCCCATAAATTAAACTTTGCAGGAGGAATAACATTTCTTTCCTTTCATATGTAAAAAGTTAACTTACCTCACTTAAAGGCTAATATATTAACACCATCAGTTCATCACCGTCACCACCTTCTCTTACAGTCTGCATATAAAATAGATCTAAAGTGATGAAATTCACATACATGTGGGCGACGCAGACGGACTCACAGGAAACCAAAGACATCACTCAAGCAAGTGATGATCCACAGCCTGCCACAGAAACATATATATAATCTTTCTACTAGGAGAACTTTACTATACAACCCTTCATCATTTAATGATGATTACAAGTAATGGAGTAAATGTACTTTCCACTACAGGCTGCTTTTATAAATCACAGTAACCTAGGAAGTCTGCGATTCCTTCCAAAGCCCTTAAACGTCACATCCAGCTGAGACAGCGACAATAATGATGCCACTGTGCATGTTAGAAGATTATTAATGTCATTTATTTGACAGCTGTAGGTTGGAACAACTCATGAAGGCAGCAGGCGTAGACAGAGAGCAGATGCACACGAAGGTAAGTTTTATTACTATATGCATTATGAGCATTCAAAAACATTCAGTCATAAACTGAAAAACTAAAATAATGACAAGACAAAAAGTAAAGCTGAACTTGAGGGGCTTGCAGTTACCAATGCAGGTGTACTGTACCTGGGCTACGATCAGTTAAGTAAAAGTACCAATACAGCCATGTATCTCTTAGTTATCTCTACTTCTGTCATGTTATTTCTACTGAGTCAAATCCACTCAACTTCAGTTTGATCGATATTTTCTCAAGTAAACTACAATAAAATATGTTATCTGAAAATCTACAAAAACTGAGTTTTCCGTTTTTGCAAACGAACTCTTCACTTCTTTATAATAAACTGTTACAGAGCGGTCAAGACACGATTCATATAAGAGGAGAGAAGAAATATTAAGTTCTAATGCACAAATCTGTTTTTGGTTTCTGAGTTTTTCTCTAATATTTCCTTTTATATCGGATCATTTGGACGACGGCTGTATTTAATTATTATTTTCACCGTCAATTAATGTCTCAATTATTCGCTTATTTGCTTGTCTGTCACTGTTGTTGTCTTTAAAATGTCAGAAATTTGTGAAAATGTCAAGTTGTGTTCACCAAAACCCCAAAACAGCAGAATGGATTAAATGTCTTGTTTTTGTTCACAACCAACAGATATATTAGTTTAATGTCATGGAGAAAACAAACACACACAACATATTTACATTTTCAAAGATGGAATCAGAGAACTTTCAATTTTCACCTTTAAAAAAATTAATTCTCAATTATCAAACTATTAATTTAATAGCTGAGAACGACTTCATTAATTGGCGAATCATTGCAGCCTGAATTTGAACTTTTACTGAAATTAGCCCATGTGAGAGTTTCAGAAAGAAAAATCACTATTTGGTGGATTTGTTGAAACTTCATGCGATCTGAAATGTGACTTTGGCTACTCACGGCTCTCTGCTCATCTTCCAGCTGAAACAGGTGGTTCTCGGTTTCAGGAGGTCAGATGTCCACATTATGAAAGGAGGGTCGGAGCACACTGATGACACCTTTTATGGTGTCAAATTGTTTTGACATTACTGCGCCTTGATCAGAGCCAACTTGAGGAGGGTTTGTTCGTCATGCATGCTGCTGGCATGGTGTTTGCCCACCTTGAGTTGTTATCCAATAGGTTTGAAATCCCTGTTCAACCAATTATCCAATGACAACTGCACACCTGGTTTTGGTTGGATGTATAAGATTTCCTGGCTGCATGGTGGCTCAGTGGTTAGCTAGAAGGTCACCGGTTCGTGTCCCGGTGAGGACACCCAGGATCTTTCTGCGCGGAATCTCCATGTTCTCCCTGTGCAGCGTGGGTTCTCTCCGGGTTCTCCGGCTCCCTCAAAACAGTCCAGAAACATCCATCCATCCATCATCTATACACCGCTTAATCCTCACTAGGGTCGCGGGGGGGCTGGAGCCTATTCCAGCCGACTTAGGGTGAAGGCAGGGGACACCCTGGAGAGGTCGCCAGTCCATCGCAGGGCTACACTTATAGACAGACAACCAAGCACACTCACATTCACACCTACGGACAATTTAGAATCACCAATCAACCTCAACATGTTTTTGGACTGTGTGGGAGGAAGCCGGAGAACCCAGAGAGAACCCACGCTGCACGGGGAGAACATGCAAACTCCACGCAGAAAGATTCCGGTGCCCCCACCGGGAC
>NW_007578415.1:285285-310937 GCF_000690725.1 Stegastes partitus | reverse complement strand
ACGCCTCCCACAGTCCAGAAACATGTTGAGGAGAAGCGGGAATAGCTGGTATTCTGTAGTCGTGAATGTGAGTGTGCTTGGTTGTCTGTCTCTAAGTGTAGCCCTGTGATAGACTGGCTACCTGTCCAGGTGAACCTGCCTTCACCCTGAGTCAGCTGGGATAGACTCCAGCCCCCCACCACCCTAGTGAGGATTAAGGTGTAGAGATGATGGATGGATGGATATAAGATTTCCTCATCTCTTTCTCCACTTTGATTCTGACTCTGAGGTATTAAAACAAACGGTTTAAATCAGGGAAACATAATACTGGCAGATGTGACTGCTGTGGGGAGGAAGAGACTGTAGAGCATGATGACACTATAAAATCAAATCAACTTTATTTATACAGCACTTTAGAACAGCCACAGCTGAAACAAAGTGCTGCACATGGAAATAGCAAAACAAACCAACAAAAAAAAACAGCAAAGACCAAATAAAAACAACTAAAACAGAGCGAGGTCTCATGCTGGGTTAAAAACCAGTGAAGAAAAGTGGGTTTTGAGGTTGGTTTTGATGTGCAAGGGTGGATGGCTCCAGATTTTAGGAGCGGCTACAGCAACACAATAAGAAATATGAGGCACAGAGTTGATATTTATTCAAAAACCTCAAACAGATTAAACTAAATGTTAATATTATGAGCATTTTACAGAGCAACTACAGAAGTAAAGCCATGTTTCAGTATTTTAGATAAAGCAGTTTGACAGAGGGGTTGTGAGTTTACATGTGATTCACCTCTACACCAGGTGGTGGCAGTAATGCACCGAGTGGTTTGTTCGTCCACCGCCAATGAACCTGACACAAGAAGAAGACGTAGTATTCAAACTACACAATAAAAGGCTGTGAATTAATTACATAAACCTTTTTGAAGTAAAGGTCTAAAGGGTTTAATCTTTAATGCTGTGTTGTATTTTAAAAGCTTCTGTTATTATTGTTTACGTAAAACCTTTGACGTATTACCGTTGCTGAATAAACAAATTAAAGTAGAAAGAATAATAAAAGTGGAACGAAGTGGAAGTAAAAGGTAGCATGAAATGGAAATACCCAAATAATGCACAGGTACCTCAGAATTAACGAATTAACGGAGGCGGAACCATCGAGTCTATGCGCGGAACCGAAACGCAAACGCCGCTGTTTCCTTCGGAGCACCTTATACGTCACGTACGGCCGGAAGCGGGCTCAAATTTGAACAGCCATCACAGCGACAATAAGCGCACTTTCTCTTTACGGTACGTCTGCTAAATCAATATTTACCGAAAAAATACGCTAAAATCCTGCGCAGTGTTTCTTTCTGGTGAGACGTGAGCTCGATCCGATTGCGGCGTTTTCTGCGCTTCTCGCCGTTAGCTACTCATTTCATAGCCGTCGATTTGAATCGGACTATTACCTGGAAAACAATCTGGTCCACAGTCGTAGCAATTGTTTAACGCCCGAAATCTAATTAAATTAATCGTCTTTCGGATCCGAACGAGGAAGCGCGTGGTTTGTAAGATTTTTCGACAAGTTGCCAATATTTGGATTTGTGCATTTTTTTAAAACAGCACCACTGTGTTTGGCGTGCAGTGATGTTAGTAGTGCGCGTTATTGATGGGACGCCTCAGCGCCTGAGTACACTTTCCCGCCGTTAAAAGATTGTAGCCCAGTAAATAGACGAAGCTGAGCAAAAAAGCCCAGCCATTAAAAATGACGCCGAGCTTCTTTGGTTTTCAGTCCACCTTAAAAGTGGCACATAGGCTGTAGAAGGCGTCGTTTGGTCGTTTTCACGGTGATCCACGAATTTTTAGAAATATATTTATTACCAGAAAGTAATTTTAAAAATATATATATTGCTTTAAAATTTAAAGCCTTCATTTCTATTTTAAAATGGTGAATTTTATACATTTAACCGATTTATTTTTTCTATTTTTTTAACAACGTGAAGTAGTAAAGTTTTGTTTTTATTTATGTTTATTTGCCATGCTTGTACCACTTCCGTTTTATAAAATTAAATAAAACAAGTAGGCAGATATGATAAGGAAGATCAAACGGTGTCAGAAGTCAGAATATTGACTAAATTCATGATGCTATTTTTTTTTTTTTAAATACTTTTGTTGACATGAAAAGTTCTGCTTTTTATTACTATTATTATTACTATTATTGACTTACTGTGTTTTAAAAAATTCAGGATTCTGGTGATGTGTTGGTTGCACCTCAAACTCAACTGATACTGTTGTTTTGGAGCATATACTAATTTTGTATAATTTTAGAAGTCAATGTATATCAATATAATTGCAGTTTTTATTAAAATATGCATACATAAACACACATCTTATGCAAATTCATTTTTAAACAGTGTGAGAAATTATCTAAAATATAAATGTGAGCTGGAAACAAACTTTATTCCATATTTTACTCTTTGTAAATTACTAATAACCAATGATTAAGTCATATTTACATAGCAAAGTCTGTAGCTAAATGTCTTCCATCCTCTCCACTACACCATGCAGTCTCTATTCTACCAGGCTGACAATGACGTGCATTCTACAGATTTGTTTGTAACAATTATTTTAGTTGATTTAACTCTAATTGCAAGCTTTTTTCCTTGCGAATAAAAATGATTGTCTTTCGTTAAATATTACTAATCTTTAACGGTCACAAACAAAGGTTCAGTATCGTCTAAATAGTGTGCTTTCACTCCATTTTTAAAGTCATTCCAAAACTCTTTTGCTGCATTACGGGGATTTCCACCACATTTTTTGCACACTCAGATGTATAATTTCTGACACAAATGAGTTCCTGTCCTTCAATTAAGTTTCAGACCAGTTGAGTTCTTTGTGGGAAAGTCCCACCCAGTTTTCTAGCCTGCTTAGTCGTATGTTTTTGTTGACTGTGTTGAATGCATGAGTTTAAGTAAATGCAACCTAAGATCTTACCAAGTCTCAGTGTGGTGATGTGGTTGACATCCTGACTGCAAATAATCAAAACAACAATGAAACAGTCTTTTTTAATAATTATACTTTAAAAAAGGCAGGTTTGATGGGCCTGTCATTGGTCATTTGTGGACTATTGCAGATGAACTATAGCAACAAAAAAAAAATCTGTAATAAGATGATTACAATTATATAGCGTGTTAGTTGCTGTTAATTTATTTTCTGTGGCTTGTTTGTTAAATTTCTTAATTCATGGGTCAACTGAAAATGACTGAACACCACCCTCTATAGGTGTTATGCTGCTTTTAAAGAGGAAAACACCAAATGAAAGTTGTGAAAAATAAGTGTCATACTATAAATAAGATGATAATAAAACATGTCAAATGTAATATTTAATTTCAAAATATTATTCAAAAGTGCTCACAGGTCTATGTTATTTTACTATGCAGAATAACTAGTTTAAGAAAAGTATTCCCCACTACCTTTTTCAGCAAGAGACTGATTATTTTTTGTTGTTTTTAACCTGAATAAAAAATGAGCTCATAATTGTTGCTTTTAACAGAAATATGTGTTCATACAAGGGAATAGTTAATAAAGTAAACATCTGTATTTTAGTAAATAAAAGGTCATAAATCAGAGGATAGATTTTTTTTTTTTTTTTAAGTATTCAAGTGACTGTTCATAAGTGCATTAGTTAAATCTTAATTGTACCCTCTGTGTCCAATAAACAGGTGCAGACCAACAGGAGGAGTCCAAGCTGAAGTCAGCAGTATGGAGGAGGAGGTTAAAATGGCTGACGCGGAGCAAGCAGAGACTGTGAACAATGAAGGGGAGACTAGTGCCGAAGTGCCCAACAACAACAACAACAGTCCGATTAAAAGGGGAAGAGGGAGGCCGCAAGGTTCCAAGAAACTCAAGGTTTGTGTCACAGATGTTAACCTAACAGACCCGATGGTGGCCGATGCCAACGGTGGGTCTATACCGCCCAAGAGGGGACGAGGGCGTCCAAGATCAGTAGGGTCTGGCAGCCATCCTGACAATTCTGTCAAACGTGGTAGGGGAAGGCCGAAAGGGTCCAAGAAAGCAGTCAGTAACGACGGCACTCCGAGGAAAAGAGGCAGGCCGAAACTCAGCAAAAGTACAGCCAGTGGAGACTTACCGAACGGAGTAAAGAGCGGGGAAGAGAACGGAGGGAGTTCTTTACCACCCAGGAAACGAGGTCGACCAAAAGGCTCTCCCAATAAGAAACCCAGGTTGATGGCAGAGGTGGACGGAGAAGGTGACGTAAACTCACAGAAAAGAGGGAGAGGTCGGCGCAGAAAGGTGGCGGTGAAGGATTCGTCGAACGGCATCTCAAAGACACCTGGGAAAAGAAAAAGAGGACGGCCAAGAAAAGATCAGATGTCCGCAGATGGCTCCCAGCCGGTAAAGAGGGGAAGAGGTCGGCCTAAAGGCTCTGTAAATAAGAAACCCGGTGCGTATAAGGTGCGCGGCAAAGTGGGCCGGCCCAAGAAAGTACACGTCCTGCCTGTAAAAGGGAAGAAGCGTGGTCGACCCCGACTACAACCAGCCAAAAGGGGAAGGCCGAGGAAGAACCCTCTGCCATCACCGGAGGAGCTGAACAAGCCAAAAGTCTGGAAGCCGCTGGGAAGGCCGAGGAAGTACCCTCGTGTTGATCCTCCGGAGGGCGCTACGCCAACCCCACGCCGAAGCCGCGGCCGACCTCGCAAGTCGGAGTCTAAGAAAGGCGCGCACTTGCGCAAAGGTTTGCTTAACAGTGGATCACCACAGAACCCTGGGGACGGATCTCCGAGAAAGAGGGGCCGCCCCCCGAGCATTGCAAGAAGCGGAGACGACATCCCGCGGAAAAGGGGCCGCCCTAAGGGTTCGCTCAGCAAAAATAAAGCCACAGGTGACACGCCGCTCGACAGCACGCTCCCCGAAGCAACCAGCGAGTCGCCGGCGGTCGGGGTGCAAAATGAAGCGGAGGTGGTAGAAAGGGAGGTGGAGCTGAGCACGGAGCACGCAGTGGATACGGAAGAAACTCTCATCGATCAGGACGTAAGCTTTGATGTTAGTGACCAGGCTTGATGAACGATTCCGGTCTGACCAAAAAAGTTGCTGTAGTAATTGCTGTTTAAAACATAGAAATACATTCTTGTCAAATGGAAAAAAAAACAAACCTGTTTTTAACATTTTGTCAGTTGGCTAGTCTAGATATTAAGCAGCTCTTCTGTTTTTCTGACTAACTTCATCTTGTTTTTACTGTGCTTGATTTTTTTAATACGTTTATTTGTATCATCCGAGTTAGCAGAAGTGCTAATAACCTTTTACTAGAACTGGCATGTGGAGGTAATTATTCTAGACGGATCGTTCCAGTTTTCATTCAGCTTTCAGATGTAGTGTTTGTCAGTTTAGTTGTGATAGTAAAAAAAATTTTGGCTGGGGATCGACTTTGGAGGGGAGAAAAAAAAGTCAAAAAAAAAAAAGTCGAAAAAAAGCAAAAGGAAAAAACTATAAAAAAGCTTCAGTTTGTCAATGCAGTCTCTCGTTAATTGTTTCTTTCACGTGTCTTATGTGTTTTCATCTGAAATATGAAATGTATTCCCAGGGTTTCTGTTCCGTAACATGAGGCATATGAGTCGAGCGATGTGGGGCTCAATCACACGATCTTCACTGATCTGCTGTTCAAGTCCCACAAGAAAACGACTAAGTCTGGAAGATTTAGTCCGTTGCCCCAAATCTCATATGACTGGATAAGTTTCCGTGTACGCCCTTAAGTCATCAGAAGTATTGTAATGTTGTACAGGAAGAGAGAGGCAAGAGATTTTGATATTACGATACTAAAAATGATTTTTTTTAAACCTACATTTGGCATATATTAAGAGCTATATGCCAAATGTAGGACGCAGGATTAGTAAAAGTTAGTTTTTATTATTTCGTTGTGTCTCTATAGTTGCTATAATTGATATTTTTATAACCGTGTGTGACGGAGCTGCTCGTAGAAATGAGCCGTGAAAGAGTTACCGCCTGAATCTGCAGCTCTGCTCGACAAAACTTTGTGAGTTTTGTGTAGCTTTTGGCTGAACAGTGTCGGTGTTTTGGTTCAATCTCGCTGCTGTCTTGATGTTTCAGTGGAAAAGCTCTAAAAGTGGCAGACAACAGTAGCAACCGTCTGGTGGAGATGGACTAAAGAGTGATATGCGGTGGTGCTTGGATAAGAAATTAGTGTTTCTACGTAAATACGACCATCAGAGTTTCACACCCAAGTGAATGAACAAAATGATCATACTTGGTTGTTCCTAAAGGGTTCGCCTCCTTTTTAGCACCACTGCATTTTCTTTAGTTGTTGGTAGAGGCTAAAAATTGACGCTAAAAAAAAAGAAATCAAGATTGCATTTACGTTGAGATTGCCAGAAGCACGACTACATGAAGTGCAGGATGAACCGTTTCTTCATGAGTTCACCACAACGGTTTGAAATGTGGCTATAACTCAGTGTTTTGTTCACACCGGCTCGATTTCGTTGCCCTTAAGTGGTCAAAAATATCTTTCATAGCAAGTTTAAGCCACAGTAGTCGGTCACACATGAGAAACAGTAATGTTGGAACACAAAATAGTATACCAGGCTCAGTTTTTAGCCGTTTGTGTCATTCCTAATGTTGATTTTAATGACGGTCTGTGCTTTGTTTTGTTTATTTCCTCTTAATTTTCTTAACATTTATTTAACCAGGAAAACCTTTGAGATTAAAAATCTCTTACCCGAGAGTGTCTTGGCAGAACAGAACCTGGACGTTGAGGTTTTTGACTCTCTGTTGAGTATCTGTGAGGAGAGTTTGGGGGCTTTGGAGATGAATACTGTCTAAATTATGCCGCGATTTCCTCTACGCCATTTCGCAGTCGGTCATGGCTCCATATTTGTTTTTTGCCTTAATTGCCAAAGCTTTGAATGTACCATCCATTACTGAGATCGACAAGTTGTTCTGCGCTGACCGGCCCGTCGACGGCTGGCTAAACGCGTTCCTCAAGAGGAAGAAAAGCTCCGTATCGAACACCTTCCTGCCGCTCACAGGAAGGTTTCCTCCTTTTTGAGTTTCCGATGTTAACGAGTTGCAGTCATTATTCATTTATTTTCTCTAAATGTAAGTGTGTAGCTGTGAAGCCTTTTCTTTTTTTTTTTTTTTTATTATGTTTTGGGACTGTAATGAGATCAAAATCAAGCGATTGGATTGATTTCACGAACATTCATTTCCTTGTTTTGAAGACCTTGTATAAACCATCACACCTGATATTAAACAGCTTTCTTTGGTCGGGTCAAACGATTGAAGTTTCTAAATGCCAAGTTGTGCTTCTTCTGTGAGTCGCGGAGAAGGAGGCTCAAAAAGTTTTAAAAAATCACCGTGAAATTTGACCTGGCTTCGTGAAGTCGAATCATTTTAAGTGGACATTTGCTTTTCTGTGTGTTTTGAACAACAAGCCAATAATTTGTGAGATTTTGGTCGAATTGAAATAAAATGTTAATCTTGCCGTTTTATTTCCCACAGTGTGGCGTCATGTTTTCTTCTGTTCTCTACACCTGATCTGTTCAAGTACAGTTTACTAAACCTACTGATGTAAGCAGATGTGTTAGACACACTAGTTTTTATAAATCTGAAATAATCGGAGGCGTTCTGTTCAAAACACCTCTGATTTGCTTGAAACTTTTTTTTTTTTTTTTGTAATCAAACTGGCTATTTAAATTGGGAAATTTCAGCTTGATATATGAAATACTTGCTGCAGTAATATTATATAAATATTTTTCTTTAATTGCCTGAAATTTAAGGTGATGTTTCAACAACAATATTTCTATAACTATTAAAGATATAAGCCTGATATTTTCAGTTATTTCTCACCATGTCATTGCGTCAAAATCTACAATGTCTGATGGAGAACAAAATAATTAAATTGTAGTAAAAAAAAAAGTACCATAATGCAGAAGTCAAGTAGAGGTATTTTCAGAACCATATGTAGTCGTATCTCAACAAACATAAAGAATACGTTTTAGTATGAAATGAAAAGTTATATTTGCTGAACTTTCATAGCTGGTTGAGCCGGTTTGACAACTCATACCGCAAAAACCAACATATTGCTGGATAGCTTGAACGGAAAATGAGTCTCCAAATATAACTAACAAATAATGTTTTCAGTCACTTCAGACGTCACGTAATCGACTTGATGCTTTGTTGTGATATTGGAAGAAGGCCTTGAAGGTAAACTTTTCAACAGACATCATAAATATACATGAACTCTTTAACTTTCTGGAGGCTTTAGTCCAAGTTTTTTTTCACCCACAAACCAAAAGAATCCATGTGATCCTATTAAACAGCTTCTGAAGTGACCATAAGACTAAAATTATCACTAATGTCTTGGTTACACAAGTACATCAGATTAACACAAATATCAGTATCGGCTGATATTAGTGTTTTTTCCGATATATCGGTATCGGTCCGATGACCAAATTGAGCCGATGTGAAAAACCGATGAGTGTCCAACATCAGTACCTTCGGCTCTACGTTTGATATCGCTGCTATTTCACAGATATTTTTACTGAAATGGTCCTGGACTTGAACATTAAATATGTTTTAATATGTTTAACTTTTGCTACGTAATTGTATCCCTGAAAAGTTGTGTGGCTCACCCGTCTCCAGGCGGTGGGTCAGTCGGGTTACAATTGAAATTTTATGTTTGCGTTATGTTTCCGTGCTAATAACTCGCCACAACAGCAGGACAGTTCAGCAGCTTTATTGGCAGCTTCTGACCAACTGACCACGCTTCACTCTCACCCGTCACCCCGTCCCTCAATTTTAAGCGCTGTACCAAACCAATAGTAGGTAGGAACCAACGTTTGGGACATAGAGCAGGGCAAGAAGTAAACATAAAATAACAAAATATGACTAAATAATCAATGAAATAATATGTAAGGCACTACATAAATTAATATCAAAATAAACTAATTATGCAAATGAATATAATTATACACAAATCTAATGTTATGTAATAAAGAAGACTATGTGGTCTAATTTAGGCTTCTTTTGAATAGTTTTATCACAGTACTTACTTATACTCATTTTTTGATGTGAACAAAAATTGAACATCAACATTGGTGATATCGGTTATCAGGCGATATCGGAAATCTTAATATCGGTATCGGCCAGAAATTTTTAATATCGTGCATCACTAATGTACTCTTTAACTTTCTGCAGTCTTTATTTGTGACACTGGTCTCTGGGCAAACTGAAAGACTCCATGTGATCCTATTAAACAGCTTCTGCAGTGAGCACGAGACTGAATTCACCACTAACGTCTTGGTTGCATCAGATTAACATAAATACAAGTCAAGACATGAACGTTTCCTGCTAGAAAAGTCCCAACAGACCTCAGTACTGGGTCAAGAAAACAAAAGCACATTCTCTAACTCAAGGGTGGTGTCTGAAAATGAAAGTGCACACACTTGGATTTGGCTTTCTCGCCATATTTAGGGTCCTTATTATTTTCCTGACGAACGTGTTTGCCTTCCTTTCCGAATTGGCGAAAAATTTGATAAAATGAAAAAAAAAAGACAAAAATGCTCTCTAGCGCCATCTAGTTACAGAAAAACACACTAAAATGGCCCTAGTGCCCAGTAGGAATATCGTACAGAGATCAAACCAACACCAAAACGTTCGTCTCAATGAGCCCCACAAATCTCACACTGACACCCCTGACCTATCTCCAACAGGAAGTCCGCAATTTGCCTTTCAAAGTAAAAAAATGAGCGAAAACTTCTTTTGGGAAAAAATTATCTTGTCTGACACCGTAAATCGTACCAACTTGAAAATCGCACAGGAGACACAGAAGGCCTTGATGTACAAAAGTTCTGAAGGGATTTGGCATTTCTCAACCAGTTTTCGAATGGCGAGCCGTTAAAGTTGATGAGCTGTCGCAGCCTCGGCTCATACTTTGTATGGCTGTCTATGGGACATGTTCAGACAGGCTGTGACATTTTGTCATCTACACAAAAAACTAAAGGTCCTACAGCTTTAAAAATGACACTGAGGGCTTCCTAACAAGATTTACCACAAAAATATGCTGTTTTTACACATATTTGGTGAAAATTGTGGCTGTATGGGAGAGTGAAAGTGAGTAAAAATGTCGCTCTCCCACCAAGGGACATGAAGAACGATGACATCATCACAGCTCAGTGCAGCTGGTCATGTGACTCACTGACAGTCTGAGGCTGAGCAGAGACAGAAAAGTGGCTCCTTCAACTTAAAGCTACATATCTCTAAAATCGTAGCAGATAGCAACACTATGAAAATTGCCTATTAGTGTGTCAGAGTGTAGTGAAGTTGAATAAATTGTCAAAATGGAGGTCAGACGGGCATGAGGGTCCAACGCAGACCGAGGACCCGACCAACGCTGCTTGCAGCTTTAATTTAGTTTTTGTGGTACGACTAGTCACACCTGTTCAATCAGTTATAAGAGTTCAGCAAAAATAACTTCTGTTTTTGTGCCCGAGGGTTTAATAGTAAGAAGTGCTCTGTATGTTTTGGTCTGTATAATCATGATGTGCAGCTCTGGTTCAGAGGAAAGTTGACTTTCATTATCGATGTTTTAGTTACTGTTTGCTTTTTCTTTTTTTCACATTTCCGCTCACCCAAATTTAGAGGTTATTTACATCTACCGGTTCTGAATCAATGGCATGGTGAGAGATAGACAACGGTGAAAATGTATTTTGCTTATTATATATATCGGCTTTTAGTTCCTGAGTTTGTGAGATGGCATTACATTTTCAGAAGAAAACAAAACGTGCAGGAAGTGGGTCAACAGGCACTTTTTCACAATTTTTTAAATCAATGAAAGTTATAAATTAAGCTAAACTGTCACAAACATCACATATTTGATGCTATAATCATTTCAGACATGGTCGAGCAGTGATCGTAGCAGAAATGTGACGATTTGACGAGGAGCGACCCACAGGCGCTAACGAGCTGTTCATGACGGAGTCCTTCAGCAGCAGCTCCACCCTCACCTGTCCTGTTCAGTGACTTCACCTGAGTCACTCCAGAGCACAGATTATGTTTGTCTCGACAGATGAATCACTCCAAACTATAAAGCAAATAGATGTTGAAACCTTAAAAGATTAAAAGAACATTACCACTTTCTTTGTTTAAACAAACACAGGAAATGCGAGTACATTCAGGTAAAAATAAAGCCACTGGTGCAACATTAACGAGTAAATCTTTGTCTCTCTGTACATTTATATATCATTTATTTACCATCACGTGTCACCAACTTTGTGTCGTCTCTCTCCTGTGGTTTGGGTTTTTCTCTGCAGTTTCCGGCCTCTTTGACCTCCTCAGTGTTTGTTATTCTCTTATGCATTGTTTGTCCATTGGCACTATCCATCCATCCATCATCTTTACACCGATGAATCCTCACTAGAGTCTCCATGTTCTCCCCGTGCAGCGTGGGTTCTCTCCAGGTTCTCCGGTTCCCTCAAAACAGTCCAGAAACATCCATCCATCCATCATCTATACACCGCTTAATCCTCACTAGGGTCGCGGGGGGGCTGGAGCCTATCCCAGCCGACTTAGGGTGAAGGCAGGGGACACCCTGGACAGGTCGCCAGTCCATCGCAGGGCCACACTTATAGACAGACAACCAAGCACACTCACATTCACACCTACAGACAATTTAGAATCACCAATTAACCTCAACATGTTTCTGGATTGTGGGAGGAAGCCGGAGAACCCGGAGAGAACCCACGCTGCACGGGAAGAACATGGAGACTCCACACAGAAAGATCCTGGGTGTCCTCACTGGGATGCAAACCTTCTAGCTGTGAGGGGACGGTGCTAACCACCGAGCCATCTTGCAGCCCCCATTGGCACTACATAAATTAAATTTAGTCGGTTGACATCAATATTCAATTGAATTTTTTGGACTTAAAGCTGTTTTTTATCACCCGTACACAACCTGCAGTTCAGCCAAAAAGAAGCCCCTAAAGTTTACTCTGTCAATATCAACTTTCCAGTTGAGTCGGGAAATCAGATATATCTATATTATAGTTTTTTTTTTCAAGATTTAAGATTCAAGATCAACTTTATCGTCCCAGGCATGGGAAATTAAAAAACAATTAGAGCTATTTTACTCATTAATTAGTCTAATCGTTTTGCTTTGTTACTGAATGTAGTTGGTGCAAATGGTAAAATTTTAAATAACTCACATAGAATAAAATGTTTTTTTTTTTTTTTTTAAATTAAATATCACAATTTTAAGCTTAGATTTGATTGTCTTTTGATGGAGCAGCACGTCAAAGATGAATAGATCAAGGACTATTAGTTTCAGTTTCTGGCTCCGCTGGTGAGTTTGGGCTTCAGACGGCGAATCTGAGGAGTAAAGAGGAGACCATGTATGTGAAGAACAGCTCAGAATGTCAAACATTAACAGTTTGGTTTATACTTCAAAGGCTTGTGCTTGCAAGAAAATTAGAAACTGCTAAAGAAGTTAATAAACGAGGAGAAAGCAGACGAACATCTGATTTTTTATTTGTTTACAAAAAAGGACTAAAATTCTGATAATTGGATTCTAGAGTTGTTAAGATGCTGCAGAAACACTGTTTAAAGATTACTCAACACATTATCACATACAGTGACAAATAGCTGATCGATGATGATCAGTTTTAGCACCTTACTAATATATTACTTTTTTGCTCCATGTGATAGTTAGCTTTCAGTGAGTTAACTAGAACTGACTGAGGTGTTCGTCTGGGAGAAGGATTAGTTCCTGTGACACAAGGGCGAGGTTTCATTTGAGTATTTCAGTGGATATATTGAGTGGGTGTGTCTGGAGGTCCTCCCATGAGTGACTTTGAGCCTCAAACGCTTAATTTTGAAGGAATCATTTGTGCCTTTTCTGCGTCATGTTGTAGAAGAAATGACTTGTTTCGTGTGTGGTTGACACGAAAGATTTAGTGATCTCATGAGCTCCTAATTTATGTTTTGAGTGTAAATACAGAGGTGTTGTTGTGTCTGTGGGCTTTGGACCAAACAGTAGTTACAGGACAGAAGTTAAATAATGGCACCTGTCGTCCTCTCTGAGTTCAACCAATCAACATGGAGACCCACTGCAGAGTCACAGAGCTCAAATGAGTAGTTTTTAATCGACGAAAAGTCCCAGAAAGTGGTTCTACAAGGCCGGCTCTGTTGGTTGGTGCTGGCACAAAGGTTTGGGCCACCATAAAATCTATCCTTGAGTGGAAACTGGCCAGCATTAGAATGTTTTTCAAAATAAAAGTCCTCTGCTTCTTTCATGTTAGTACTACGGCAACAGATGCATGTGTTTTAAACTGAACAAAAATACGCTAATTGTGTCTGACTTAAACAAAAAGTTAAAAATCTCATTTCTTTTGTTATGGTTAGAAAACGGTTCAAGTCATCTGATTTTGCACAAAAAGGTTTTTGAACCGTTAGACTGTCAGATTAATCTGCTCTCTAGTCAGGTGTGACTTTACCTGATAGTCACTTCTGACTGTAGTCAATGATCAGACAGTGTGAGCAGTACGCAGACACTCCTTTGATTAGAAAAGGCCATCTTAAAATGCAGCTGCATTAAAATGAGGCAATGATATTTTTATGACAGTACCATTTATCATCCAATGTGACATTTACTAGGTTGTTGCATGATGTGCATTCTGTTGTAGAGATATTGGGACATCAAACACTTATTCCCTTATGTTAAAAATAGTGGAAGAATTAGTGCTGTTTATATTTTTGTCCTGTGTAAATATTGGTGGAAACCTCAAAAACAATTAAAAAAAACAAAAAAAACAACTTATGTAGTGATGTATTCAATTTAAGACATTTAGAAAAATAAAAAAACATGTAATGTAACGTCTCACTTGTGAAATATTATTCCCTGCTGCTTACTTTTTGTATTTATTTCATTAAAACATCAAAAAGCGGCTCAAATTGCCGCATTTTCTCCTCAATTTACCAGAGCCGCGTTCCAATATGGCGGTGGGTGAAAGAACTACAACGACGTAATGACGTCAGGTGGGCGGCGTGCGCGCTGACGCTTTCTGTCACACCGGCGGAGTGATACGTCGCGTGTTTCCTCCTGTTGGCTCGAACACCTGGTTTCACCTGACAGACAACTTCTCGCTTCACCTGAGGAAAAATAAAAAGCAGCTGCTTTTACACCGAGTTTCGGGTTGTTTCGGTTTTTTTCGGTGATGAGACCCGATTAAAAACAGGTACGTGAAGCGGGAATATTTATTAGTTCTGTCTCTCTGTTAAAGTATGACAACCGAGAAGACACAGATTAGCTGAACAGGTTTTTCGCCTAAACTTGAGCAAACATTCCTGACGGCTCTGTAGCAGGCCTCGGTAGCCACACAGGGCTGGAAAAAGTCTAAATGCGTCACAATAACCTCCTTATAAACAGTAACCTGCTTCAAATCAGATAAACAATAGTTAAAACTGTGTCTGCAGCAGCTACCTCACAGATTTTTTTTGTATTGTTTGTGTAGCATTTAGTAGCTTAGATTCAGGATTTACTGTCTTATATGATTGTAACCTAAATCTCTTGAGGTTTTTCAAACTAAATATGTCATTTTTAAACTTATAAGGATGTTTCTGGGGTGTTATGATGAAACTTTATCACAATATTTTGATTTTCTTTAGCCCAGCTGTATTGTTAGTTAATAACACTAATCATTTTTCAGCTTCAGAATGCATTGTTTTATATTGTAATATGTCATTTGGCTTCCTTTTTTGCCCCACAGTGGGGATATAAGGAGAAAAGGTCATATTACATAAACATAATCTCCTTCAAATAACAAGATTTAAAGCGAATATGCTCAAAAAGTTTACAATTCACCCTCTGAATAAGCTGAGATATTTGTTTTGACATCTGGGAATCATATCCTCACCATTCATGCATATTTACTGCAATTTTTAAATGTACTTTTTCATACAAAACACAGCTGCAGAAAGTCAAACAGGCTGTATTCACCGTGTTGGTCTGTGCGGGGGCAGGACAAGCCACACACAGGGAAACACACCCATGATAAACAGTGAACTTTGATTTTTTTGTGTGTGTGTGTGTGAAGCAGAACGAGAAGCAGAGTGTTGTTTTCAAACATAGCTCTGACATTTTTCGTCTCTTCCTCACAGGGGAATCCACCAATGAGGTGTACGATGACTTCTGGCCGCCGCTAACCATCACACTCGCACAGAATTTAATTTAAACACTCGACAATGTCTGGCCTGGGTGGTTTGATTACTGATAAAGGGGAGGAGGTGGCTGCTGGTCCTGCTGCTGAGCCACAAGTAGAGGAAAGAAGCGAGGAGGAGGAGGAGGAGGAAGTGACCAGCTCTGCTCATCTGGAGCCGAGTACTTTGCCATGGCCGGGAGACAAAAACAAGACGCCCCTGTTGGACCATGATGATGGAGTCTGGTCGGATAAAGCGGCTTCAGAACCCGAAGAGAGGGACACGGGGATCAGCGGGGGCAGCCAGGATCTGTCTGAGGAGCAGAGCCAGCCGGAGAGCGACGTAAAGAGTAAAGCCAAGTGGAGGGAGAGCATGCCCGAGGGTGAGAGGTGGAGGGACGATGAGATCGAGGTGCAGCGGGATGACAAAGGGGACGGCTCACTCGCAGACGACGAAGAGGAGGAGGAGGAGGAAGAAGAAGAGGAGTCCAAGTGGGTCCCGGAGAAAGCCTCTCTGGGTATCACTCCTCATGTCATGATCGTGTGTCAGTCCGGCAAAGAGGTTCCCGTGGAGAGGAGGCACTTCGTGGAGAAGGACGAAGACATGGAGCCGCAGATGGAGCCCGAGCCTGCTGTGCAGTATTACCCAGAGTGGGTCGAGCAGGACGACAAGACCTGTAAGTGTCCGACACAACCCGCATTTGTTAAGAGTATTAATCAAATGGTGTCCTCCTGTTAACGGTGAAGTGTAGGAGCAACGTCTAAGAGCCACTGTTGCTCATTGTTTTAACAAGTCCCTACAGTTAACTGTCTTGTTTTGCAAATAAACATGTTATTGTACTTTGTGGGAAATCTGAAAACTAATAGTTATTGTGACACATGAATAAAACAAAAGCAGACGTTCAGGAGAAGTTCAGGTGCATGAGAAAAATCATATAATAATGAGACTTCTGTATCGATAAGAACATTAGAAAATTTATTTCCTTACTTACTCGTCTCATTAACGTCTGTTGGGACACTACGGTTAGGGTTAGATGATGCACGGTTGCTTCGCAGTTCCATTTATCCCTATCGAGGCCATCATCAGGGGTTAGCCTCCAATCCACCAGGTCCTCTGACACCAGCTCCTCCCATGTTTTCCTGGGTCCCCCCCCTCTTTCTTTTTCCGGCGACATCCAAGACTTTGTTGGAGTTAAGATGTTACGGCTGGATGCCCTTCCTAACGCCAACCCCCAACCTGGAGGACCAGGGGATCACTCCTAGTCTGATCCCTACCTTTTGACCTGTTCAGCATGGGTGACCCTACCAGGAGTACCAGGACTCCAGCCGACCATAACCTTAACCCTATTTGTGTGGCACATTTTACACACAGCATAAAAGATTCAGATTTAAATAAAAAGAGTAGCAAAAATACAAGATAAAAAATGAAATAGATCCAAGTAGAGACGACCTTAGTCGATGTACAGACAAGTATAAACCAGAATTAATACGTGAAAGTGGCACATTTAAAAAAACAAAACAGGAAGTAGTGGATAAACAACAGTCTTTAGTGCGGCATACAACAAAGATACACCGAAAATTATTGCAAAAAAATCAAATCAGTGCTAGCTTAAGTGTTATTGGTTACAAAAAACAAAACAAAAAGACATCAGTCAGCTCATAGGAGAGCGTCAGCAGCAGTGAACTGGACTGAATCTGATGCACAGGAGCTGCAATTAAAAGTTGTTTGTGACGGTATGTAGTGTGCAACATCATAAACAAAACATGTCAGGCGTACGTCTTTGGATATTAAGCCCATTGTTGCACATAATAGGTTTGAAGAGCCTTGACGATGACTATAATTGATGATAATTGTTTAAAAATGCACTTTGCGATTCCATTTATAGATATCATAAATTCCAGACTATTGAGCGATATAAGCCACACCCACTAACTTTAAAAAGAAAACAAGTTTTGTACATATACAGGCTGCAGGTGTCCATGTTGTAACATGAGATATTTAAACAGGAAGGTTTTTTAAAATTTTAATTAAATACATTCCCGAACAGTGCCTGTAACACGGCTGGTTAAGAAAATAAAAGCCACAGCAGCCTACCAGGAAAAGTCATTGATCGCTATCTTCATCTTCCTCCTGCGCACTAAAACCACTAAAGTCGTCTTCTTCAGCCTCAGAATTACTTCGTCACACACTTCCTCAGTCTCTCTGTCGTTGTCGTTCTCAACGTCACTTTGGTCTCGAGGCATACTGGTAAAAATCCATAAATTAGCCGCATCATTGTTTAAGCTGCAGCGTTCAAAGCGTGTGGAAAAAGTAGTGGCTCATAGTCCAGAAATTACGGTAATTAACATAAATCGTATGACTACACGATGCATAAATGCTCGGTTTGCAATTCAATTTCGAATGTACCTGCTTGTGTAATATAGGGCTGCAACTAATGATTATTTGTATTGCAGACTGATCTGGGAAATTGTTGTCTTGATTAATCAATTAGTTTGGACTTTAAAATGTCAGAAAATGTTGAAAAATGTCAGTTAGTGTTTTCCAAAACTCAAGATCTCATCCTAGATGAAGGAAACCAGCAGATATTTACATTTAGGAGCCTGTAATAAGAGATTTTAGACTTCTTTTGCTGTTGTGAAATAAAATAGTACATTTAATGTTGCTTGGCTGCTGGACAGTAACTTTTTAAAAAGCTGTTAAATCAAATTAAGGTCATATTAAGCAAGATTATAAACAAAATGCTCCTAAAGTACTTGTGATTTTAAATCAAAAGAGGCAAATCATTTCTCTTTTAACAAACAACTCACCCTGCTTTGGTTTTTATGTAATTTGCAGCCAGAGAGTTTAACATTTTTTTAAGTGGATTTTTAGTTTTGAAAATACAAGTGATGAGTAACCGAGTGATGATTATTTAATCACATGTTTGCTCAAATCCTGGCACCTACTTGTTGTGTTTCCTGAAGCACATTTTCACTCACTGACATGGCCAGTGGCTCTTCACTCCGCCTGGCAGTGCCACACTCTGATCTCTCCTTATTCACATATAATTACATATAATTACGCCTCGAGCTGAATCATGCTGTGACTTCAGGTCATGTTTTTTTCTCTGTCACCTTGTTTGTCCCGAGTTTGAGTTCTAGACTTTGATTTTCCACGCTCGGTTCATGAGAATTGTTTTAAGGTGTTTGATGTGATTTTGTCCCTCAGACCTGTGCGACCATCTGTGCAGTGAGAAGCTGAGGCTGGTTTTAGCCACGCTAGCTGCAGCGCTCCTCTTCCCTCTCCTGGTCTGGGGAGGTTACGCCCTCCTTCCGTTCGAATCGCCGCTGCTGGAGAGCGCCCCCCTCAGGGTGGTGTACACACTGCGCTGCTCATTCTTCGCCATCATCCCCATCCTGCTCGGTGAGACCTCAGCGTGTTCGCGTTTGTCGTGCGCTCAAACATTTCTCAGATCTAAAACAAATAAGCAAAATTCAAACCACTCAGGCGATAATGAATGTTGTGTTGCAGGTGTGGTGGTGCAGGGCATCGCTCGGCTGCGTTTCAGCGTCCTGAAGCCCCTCTACCAGAATAAGCTGGTGGACAGAGACGTGGCGGTGCACTGGCACTACGTCAACGAGTCGCTGGCACTCTTCCTCTTCTTTTTCCTACAACTGGCTGTGATGGCGACTTACATCAGCCAGGACCTGCTCAAACTGGTGCCGCTGCTCACCATCATATTTGTGTTCGGCAGGTACGTGTGCTCGTTGTTGACAACATGTTCAGGATCTAAAGCAGGTAAAGAGGCATCAGGGTGTGTGCTTAAAGCAAGTTTAACATGCCCAGGATGTCTGTGAAGATTCTCAGTCGTCCAGGTCATGGTTATTCTGGTAGAATAATTGTAGCAACTGGACTTGCTTGAGTTCCTTGAAGACGTTCCCCCTTTCATCCAAGAGGCTTCATCAGTTCTGACTGACTAGTTGGGAGTTCCAGATACTGATATCCTTAAGGAGCCATTAACACCTGAGTTTTAACAACAAACCCCCAATTGAAACTCAGTGTTCATGGCTCCTTAAGGGTATAAGTCTGAACTGATGAAGCCTCTTGGATGAGAGGTGGAACGTCTTCAAGGAACTCAAGCAAGTCCAGTTGCTGCGATTAATCTACGAGAGCATACCCAGGATATGTTTTTGTTATCTGGCTTCACTAAACCTAGCAAACATAGTCGGGCTAAGTGAAGCTGGTGATCAACTCGTTAAGTCAACCAGAGGGCTATGAGCATTTTCATATAAAAGAGGGACTGATGACCAAATGTGATCAGGTGTAGAGCTGCATGCTCCACACAAGAAGAATCTGTTTTCATTAGAAATGTCTTGCACTCGGACGCCGTTATAGCTCACCTGGTTGAGCTGGCGTCCCATGTATAGAGGCTGTAGTCCCCGATGTGGAGGTCATGAGTTTGAGTCCTGCTCATGGCGCTTTGCTGCAAGTCATTCCCCCACTTTCCTGTCTCTGTTCTATCTAATAAAGCCAAAAAAGGCCAAAAAATATCTTTAAAAAAGCACTCAAGAAGCGTGATTGGGGCAGACAACTGGAATTTTAACTGATCAGTATTGACATACAGCCAATCCTCTGTTTACATCTATTGTCACAGAGAGCTGTGGTTAAAAGCTGCACAACCAGCCGTCAGCTGTAGGAATACCAGGATAGTTTATTCTAGCTTCATTTCTTCGTCTCTGTCTCAGAGCTCCTTTACTGATTGGGGCATCCCTCACTTTAATCCCAAACCCACACGAGGAGTTTAAAAATAAATCAAACACAGCCACCACTGCCAAAGTCATGAGGGAGAGCTGGCAAACACTGGCAACTGTGTAAATTGATAAGTTAACGGGCTTATCAATATCACCGCCTCATTACTAAAGCATGATAAGGTGGACCTGAAATCACAATGTGTGCAGGCTGCTGAGACGTGTCTTATCCCAGATTCAAGTTAATTATTATGCAACACGGGACTGTGCAAATAAATTACAGAAACCGTCCCTTTAGGTTTCTCACGGAAAAGGCTAAACGAAAAAATGATCAAGTAATGAAAAACGTACTTTCAAGGGACTGTCTGAGGGATGAGTTCATTCCTGCAGCATGTTCAGCTGTAAGCCTGCTGTTGTTCAATTGGTTTTGGGAGCAAATAAAGAACAAATAAAAAGACATAATTCACACCTGTTAGTAGGCTTACTGCTATCTTATGTCAACAAGTAAGGTGTTGGTGTTTTCACCAGTTTCTGTTTTAAGATAAATTGCTCTACAAAGAAGAATAATCTGCACACTGAGCTCCTCGGAACCAGGAATAGTGGTGCTACTGACTGATCAGTAGAGCTTTTAATGTGTCTTGATCTGTTATCTTGAAGGTTAGGTGTGCAGCACAAGTTAGCATAAAGACGTACACGGTAAGAAGTGGGGTACTGTTGTCGTCCTAAAACCCAGAGTGACCTCTAGTAACCTCACTAACCCTTCAACATGCCTCTGATGTGTGACAGTGGATCTGAACATTATTCTACTTTGCTATCACAAATCGAGCCAAACACGTTATATTACATAGAACATATTTAAAGCTGTAAAATATTGACTTAAAGCATAAAAACATAAGCAGCTTTAGGACCAAATGTGAAACCCCTGAGTGATTCAAGGACAAATACAAGAAGGAAAATCAACACAAACATGTTCACACTTGAAGCCATTATTAATCCAACACCGCAAACAAATGTCTGTGTCTATAAACAAGGCTTTAGTGAGTGCGTTTAAAAAACCCAACAACCTCAAACGTGATCTTATTTCCACATCTCCACCAGTGAATTCTAAAGGTTTTTAATCGCTACCACAATGACTTCAGTGTTTGGTTTGACTCCAGAGGTATGAAGGAAATGAGCTGTGCACCTTTTGGATTGTGTCAATATTTGCGTAGGTTGTGAAGTTATGACTGCGTGTCCAGAGCAGATAGATGTCTTCACTACAATCGAGTCACTGTTGGTGCAGCGTTGTCGTCTGCAGAGCTACACGCTGCCTTCAGTTACATGAAGGAGTGAAGTTAATGAGTCAGGTTACATTTTTCCTTGTCGAACTGCAAAGAAAACAAAAAAAAAAGCAACCTCTGGACGGAATACACTTTGTTCAGTCAGCGTGACTAAACCTCACGCTGCCAGACGAGTCAACCACGTGTTATCAGGACTGATTAAAACATGTCCCCACACTAAGCATATTATCTGAATAATGAAGGTGAATGTTTAACTCATTTCGCAACACATTCCTTCCTCTTGTAACTTTGATCTGCTGGATTTGGCCTGCACGCTGCTGGATGGTTAAAACAGTCGTTCATACGCCTCATAAGCTGGTTGAACTTGTCTCATCACTCGTTCGGCTACATGTCCAGTTAAAAGTCGCTCTTTTATTTGCACGTTTGCAGAGTTAAGCATCAAAGGAACATATTTGGAGTAGGAGGAGGAAAAGGTGCAGGACAGAACCGTTTAGTTGATCGTTTGCATCATTAGTTTGATAAAAAGCGTCCTGAGGACTTCAGGACAGACCCAGGGTGACACCAGGTTTCTATGAACTTCATTTCTGAGCTTCATTTAGATTTCTGGGTGGTCCACCGTGTACCGTGTTAGTAAAAGAATATAAAAATGTCCAGGCTCTGTATCTATCTGCTGTGTGTTGGAAACCCCCTCTGGAGGCTCCGTGTTGCCTGTTATCTGTGGCTTTATGAAGCCGCTCTACGCTGTGATGGTCCTGCTGTGCAGAGATGAGAGAGACCAGCACTGAACTCTTCTCTTTAACTCTTTATCATATAATTTTCTTTAATTTTTTTTAAACCCAATGCAACAACATCCCCACTGGAGGGATTGTCTGAAAACGAGCGCCTTTATCCCAGTTCGCTTCTGCCCCAAACCTTCAACTCTCTGGATTTTTCACTCTAAGGAGCAACTTTAAATGATTTTGGTTTCAACGTGATCAACAGTACGTCTTAAATACGATTGTTGAGACCCCGTTTCAGAACCTTTTTACTCCAGATTCATTCTGGAATCATAATTAATAACTCATTTGAATTATTTACACTCTGAAATGATGCCTCTTTCAGCTGAGTAACTCTATTAAACTGAAATCCATCCTCTGTCTCCGTGACCTGAAGGCTTCTGCTGCATTTATCTCCTCCAGGTCAGATCACTGTAACTCTCTGGACCTGGAACTGGTACCAAATAAACAGAAAGCATCACACCTGTACAAGCACCTCTGCACCAGTCGCCTGTTAAACACACAACTGGTGTTCAGGTTGTCTTATTACGAAGCCACCTGGGTACATTTCAGAACGTCTTTGCTTTACTTCGAGGCCTCTTAGAGCCTCAGAACCGCTGCTTTATGCTGTGATGGGACGGATCAAGCCTTAGCAATAGTAGCTCCAAAACTCCTTTCAATCCAGTTTATCTCCTCTGTAGATACTTTCAAGAAAAACCTGAAGACGTGCTTGTTTTCGGCTGTTCTTAATGGTCTTATTATTTCATATTCACTTGTATTTTAGTTGCTGCTTGAGTATTTTATTCTGTTGTGTTTGTTTTACTAATTAATTTTTGTCCTGTCTTTTGCACATAATTTGGTTGCTTCCTGTCTGACAACATCAGGTTGTTTTAAACGTGCTATGTAAAAGCATTGTATTTGATTTGAATATATTTTCTATTTTTTTCTGTGCCAACAATACTTCTATCTGGTGACTAACAGCGAGGCCTTGGAGCTCCGTTACTGAGACTCGGCATCAGTTAGAATCAGTGCAGGATCTGAAAGAATCACGATGAGAGAGAATTAGGACAAGCTTTTTATATTTAAAAAAAAAAAAAGAAATCTATGAAGTGATTAATGCAGCTTTGAGTCATCAAGCTCTTGATAGAAGAACTGATGAAAGGCCTGGAGGAGCTAAGCCGTCTCATGTGGGAGTGGGCTGATATGTGTAGTGATCAGATGTGGTTATTTATCCAGCTGGTTGTAAACGTGCCTCTCGTTGTCCTGCAGGCTCATCTACTGGCTCTGCCTCTCTCTGGGCAGCAGCATCCGGGGCCTCGGCTTCGGCTTCTCCTTCCTCCCCATCCTGGCCATGCTGGCCGTCAACCTCTACTTTGTCTGCTCGTCGGTGGGACAGGGGTCGGTCTTCGACGTGGCGTCGCCCACGACGGCTCCACCTCCCAGACTGAAGAACTGGTGGGGCTGAAGAGGCGGTGAGGAGCTGGGAGACAGAACCACTGCAGAGACACAACATCACTCACAACCCGCTCGGCTCTCTCTGCGTCCTCTAAAGTTGTAACCCTCAAGGTTTCAGTCCCGGTTGGTTTGGCGACACCTGCAGTTACCATGGTAACAGCGAGCCCGTTTTTTTTTACTCCAGCGAACACTCCTCGACTTCAGGAGACACAACAGAGGAGCGGCTGGTGTGTCTGTTTACAGAGCAGCCAGTTTAATGAAGAAGCCAATCAGTCGGCTTAACCTGATTCAACCAAAAACTTACAATAATCTGCAAATGAAAACGTTTTGTTTACACATTTATGCCAACCACAGTGACGAATATGTTGTTTTATATTTGGAATAACTAAATCCAGCTCTTGTCTGAAGAGCAGCTGAGTGAAACCTAAACAGTGAGACTGCCTCCGATGAAATAAAATCACTGGATTGTATACTGACGTCTCCCTAAATGTTTCTCTGGGAACGACTAGCGACGAAAACGAGGACATTTCTGCGTGTAAATATATCGACCATCAGAAACGAGGTCTGATTTCATTGAAATCTTTCCAACTGTTCGATGTTTTCTTCCTTCTTGTGGGTGAAGCTTGAATCTTACACAAAACTGTTCACCTGGTAGTTTGAGATAAAGTCTAAAAAGTTTACGTAAAGTTCTTATCTGCTCGCAAATCAAAACTACAGCGATTTCACAGCATGTTTACTAATTTTGTCCCGTTTATCTTCCGTTAGACAC
This sequence comes from Stegastes partitus, assembly GCF_000690725.1. Lineage (NCBI taxonomy): Eukaryota > Metazoa > Chordata > Actinopteri > Pomacentridae > Stegastes > Stegastes partitus. Next base: position 286,772 of record NW_007578415.1, on the reverse strand, counting down.
TTTCAAACAGCCTCTAACTCATTTCTGTTTGGAGCTGATGACGTTTGAGGCCAAAGAGTTTATGATCCAGTGTTTGGATGTGATGCAGCAAATCAAGCGAAATATTTAAAAAAAAAAACATTAAAGCCTGAACAAGCTCCTAATATTTAAGGGTGATATTAGATTTTTTTTTTTTTTACATTAGCATCAAGTTGTTTTTATGAATTCTATGATTTTTTTTATTTCGTCTGTGCCTCTGATAATCGTTCAACTTTATATTTATAACTGAGACTGTTTAATGCATCTTTGTTTTATTGATCAAAGGCTTTTCTTTGTTTATAGCGCCGTCGACTGCTTTGCTATTTTTGGATGGTCTCTCTTCTTTCTGTTGAAGGAACTTTGTGTTTTTTTCAGTCTGTGAATGACGAGTATTTAAAGTAAGTATGATCAATATTTGGGGCCTTGAATGAACTCAATAAAGCTTCACTATGAAACATCCGACCGACTGATCATTCCGATGACTGAGGGACGGATGTGAATATCTGTGATGCTTTTCATTGACTTCCTGTCCAGCAAAGAGGGTTTAGAGATTAAAAAAATAAAAAATCAAGTCACAAGTTATAACCGTGGGTCTTGTGAGGTCATTCAAAACCTGGAAAAATGCAGCAATTCACCTGCACAGACAGAAGGAAGCTGAACAACAGCCGGTGCATCAGTTTAACAGTAAAGTCTTGTGATTCTCAAACTTCTTCTGTCATCAAAAAGTTTACGGCTCTCCGACCGCGTGTAAACCGATTTAATACGCATCAATCTTTAACTGTACTCGGGAGGAGCAGCTTTAATTACTTCTCATATTTCTACTCACCTGTAATCACAGACTGTTGGAGCTGCTTGTCCAGTGCTGCTTTTATCAAACGCTTCCTGAGATGTCGGCGTTCCAACGCGGCCTCGAAGTTCAACACGCGAACAAACGTGCTGAAAGTGGGTCGACGTGCAGTTTAAGAATAAAATGTCTCAGAAGGCGTTCAATACATCGAGAGAGAGATAGCAATTTAAATATTCATAGTGTGGAGATGGCTGAGTCGAAGGCTTCTGCTCATCTGACAGAATAACCCTAAAGTGAGGTGACATGAAACGATAGCTGTAGATCTGTCCTGAGATGGATAATCCAAAAAACTAAAACAAAATCAAATCAAATCAAATGGCCACTGAGGCACATGGGGGATAAATTTACACAGTGAAACTAAGTCCATTGTCCAGGCAGAAATATAAAGTTTCTTTGATTGCAAGCAAACGAACAATGGCTCCTGCCGTCTCTCTTGCCCTGTTAAAAACCCATGAGCCCTCCTGGGTGCCTGCTCACCTGTACCAGCCTACCCACATATGTAGATCCACCCAGTGCCCCAGCTACCCATCCATCCATCCATCCATCATCTATCTTCACTAGGGTCATGGGGGGCTGGAGTCTATCCCAGCTGACTCAGGGTGAAGGCAGGTTCACCTGGACA